>NC_135139.1:9090909-9393939 GCF_051014445.1 Colletes latitarsis | reverse complement strand
GAGATTAACTATTTTTTCAATTGTTAAAAAATAACTAAACAAAACGTTGCAACTTAGAAGTCAAGTAGACCTGGCTGTTCGGTTTTCCCAAACTTTATATTTATTTTTCTCATAACCGTATCAACAATTATTCGTACACACTTCAGCAGTGTGTTCTACAAGTAAAACTAAGACTAAAATGTATTATAACAAAAAGTCCATAAATGCTTTGTTAAGAAGTTATGACAAAAATGTGAACTTCACATGATCACATTCATATTTAACCCTTTGCACTCCTATGTCGAGTGTGACTCGACATTATTATCTCAGGAGCTTCTTTTTCAAGTCCAAACTAAAGAGGTATCATACACTTAAAAATTACAAAATACAACAATAGCGTAAATAAAACAGATATTTAATTGAATTTGTTTGTTCCTCTATTTGCTTAAATTGCCCTATTTTGTGTTGGAAGCTGCTGGTAACAAAATTGAAATATAATTCGGAATGCAAAGGGTTAATTCCGATTTACGGAACAACGTGGAACATCCTGTATAAGTCTGCAAACCTGACAAATTTTATTAAAATCGGTGAACATCGATGCTGACATTCTCTTTGCGAACGTCCAGTTCAGGATATGGTTGCAAAGAACCGTCTTTCAGTGGTGCGATAGCGCATGGAACGGGTGTTATTAGGCGTCGAACGCAATGCTAGGTGGAATTCCAAGATCCGCTGCGATTAGGGCAACACGTTCCTTTTTCCTGCGGGGTTGCAGCCGTCGACGACCCTGCTTGACATCCACGGGGCCGAATGCTGTAATCGGGGCTTATCGTTTCCGGCGTACTTACAGCAACCGGCTCATTACTCGTGCACTCACGTACACACACGGTACACTTCGGTCGAGTAATTGCTACGCTAGTCAGGAGCACCATGATCTACGTGCTAGTTTACGTTTCGTCGATCGAAACGTTGCACGACCTCGGTTTCATTTTCCTTTTTCTTTACTTCTTTTTGAAACGATACGTTTTGATCTATTGAAATTCATCGTGGTCGTTAACACTAGATTCGTATCGTTGCACCGGTAAAATTCAACACGAATTACTAAAAAAAACAATAGGTACGTCAAAGAACGTTCCATTCAAAGTTATAAATCAGGTATTGCAGAAACGATCGAACGTTTAAATAAAAAAAAGGAACATTCTACAAGATCATAAAATGTCTAATAAGCTTGTATATTGATTTGTGTACTAGGAGATCGAACAATTGTATCGTCCACTTCAAAGTTTTTGAAGTTATATTAAAATAATAATGATGTCTGTTTGAGATCGTTTGTGGAGGTTGTTGTCGAATCTCTGTCGATACTCGTTTTCATCCTTCCGTACAATTTCTAGAAAATCTTCTATTATACACTCGACAGTAAAACTAATTTACACAGCTCGTATTCAAGTTTGAAATCAATCTCTTAGCATCCACAGTTGTTCCACGCCACTCATTTACTGTCTTTTTACTTACTGTTTATGTCATTATTAATCACCGATCCGCCTTAAATCCAGTCACGATCAATCTTAATATCGTACGCGACCCGTGCACTTTCTCGGATTATTAAGATTAATTTCCTCCGCGGTTGCAAGCCGTATCGCCCGTAATTTCGTCCATAGAATCGCCGAACAAAAGTTCCGGCATAACGTCCATTCTACCGACGTGTCGTTAGAGAATCGACATTGCAAACTAGTTGCAACTGTGCAACCCAATTATCTCGTCATGCACGAGGTATCGTGCGTATTCAAAGTACCCATTCAACCTTTGCAACATTCGCAACAGTCGCGGGGCTGTTCGATTTTTAACAACAAGCAGATTTCTGATTCTGAATCAGACGCCAAAAATAACTTACTCTGAAAATTTTCTCCGGAGAGAAAATCATCGAGACAAAGTTCATTTTTATTTGTATGGAAGTCCATTGTGATTGAATCTTAAATAATATTAATTTTTATTCAGAGATCTTCCCGTTTGAGGATGTCGATTTTTAACATAAAAAATTATAATTATAGAGCAAGGATTGTAAAAGGATCTGTTTAGTCACTTTTCAAGATAGTACAATTTTCATGCAGTCATCTTTGTTATTACTCAAATAATTACGTGTATCCTGCAGTCTATATTTTCGAATGATCATGGCGTTTAAAAAATGTACCGATGTCTTCTATTTCTTTTATACATACAGGGTGTTCCGCCACCCCTGGGAAAAATTTTAATGGAAGATTCTAGAGGTCAAAATAAGATGAAAATCAAGAATACTAATTTGTTGATGGAGATTTTGTTAAAAAGTTATTAACGTTAAAAGTTCCGCCCGTACTGGACTTTTTTCTAGAAAGTGGGTAGAATTTCGGGGGTAGGTCTATTCATCAAAAATGATTGAAATTGACCCCCCCAACCGGAAACAATTTTTTCAGAATTAATTAAAATTTTTTTTTTTCGATGAAAAATTTAGGCACCTACCCCTGTCGATTTTTCTTAAAAATTCGTCTTTGATTTTTAGTAATTTTATTTGACGCCCTACAGAAAAGTTGTGTAATACTTTTTTGTAGGTACTCATGAGCTCTACTTCAGAAAAAAGTTTCATTGAAATATATTCACAGTTGTAGGAGTTATGGTCGTTTGAAAATTGGACCATTTTTATGGGGTTTTTCTCATTTGTGGGGTCAAGGACCAACTTTTCGAATATTTTTGCGATTTGTACATATTCTCCATCAAAATACGCGTGGTTTGCTTTTTTAAACATTAAAATCGTCCAATCCGTTCAGGAGTTATGATGTTTTAAAGATTCGCATGAAATTTCGGGGAACGATTTCTAGCCTGAAATTAGATTTTCAGTAAGGAATTTTTTTCTCGAAAATGCGTGTGATTTCGGGGGTATGTGTAATGACCAAAAATGATTGCGATCAACTCTTGCGACTGAAAATAATTTTTTTCTGCCAAAAAATTTCAACACCTACCCGATTTTTTTTCTCGAAAGTGGGTAGGATTTCAGGGATATGTCTATTCACCAAAAATATTTATAATTGACCCCTGCAACCAAAAATAATTTTTCCAGAACGATTTGAAATTTTTGAATTTAATTGTTAATAACTTTTTAATGGAGACTCCATCAACAAATTGGTATTCTTGATTTGCGTCTTATATTGGCCTCTAGAATCCCCCATCAAAATTTTTCCCAGGGGTGGCCGAACACCCTGTATAATAAACAGGCGTTCCTTCATCGTGTGAATCGAAACTATTTTTCTCATCTCTCGATGTAGTAAAAAATTGTATAACTTTTGTCTTTATACGACAGTCTACATACAGTAATTTAACTTTGTTATTAAGAACGATGACCAAATACGTAAAAATTTCAAGAGCTATTAATCCATAACTGTAACAAATATTCTCTACCAAGTATCGCTGTAAAAACGATCGTTCCGAATGAGAACATCCTTTTAATATAACCAATTTTTAATTAGAGATACCGATCCCCGTATCGTGAGTCTTGAAATATATTTTCCGACAGTTACGATACTCTAAATAAATATGAATTATGCAGTACACTAATCGCGAGAGTAAACAGTCCGGAAACCTGCGTCGCGTATCACAGAAGTTAACTCGAATCTCGCGTGCTCGCGAACGATACGTCTCGCATGAATAATTGCGCCGCAAGGGCGGAAGCTTTAAGTCGTTCGTATTTTTCTGGCGCGCGAAGAAATTTTAGATCGTTCGATAAATTACGCCTCCGTGATTTCTTTTTATTATAAGAACGTTTCGATGAAGCAGAAGGCGAACGGGGCTCGCATCGACGATGCGTGTCGAGGAAATTCCGTGCTAAACTTGCAACAAAAATATAAAAATAAGCCCGTATTCCTCCGACAATCTCCCACGGAAATAATAATGGTAATAAATAAGAAAAGAACTCATCTTTGAACGGGACGATATTTCTAATCACACGGATATGGAAAAAAAAAATTGAGAATGACATCTAATAACTTATAGATACGAGTCGACAGAATATTCAAGAACGCAATTACCGATTAATCTGATTTGGCGATAATTTAAGTCGAGTTCAATTCGAGAAGACAAATTACACAAACTGAGAATGCTAATTTCCCGACGAAACAAATAGCTACAAAGTTGAGGGAAATATAAATTCGAACGAGTAAATCTGAATTTAAAGTAACTATTTATGATTTTTTGCAAATTCGCTCCGCTGCTATAAAAGTCTGAGAAATATATCATCGAAGTCAAAATATACAACTATGTGAACACGATCGTAACCGGTTCTATAATTTTGCAAAATAATTAATTTATGTTGAAAATTGGCAAAATGGTAAAAATGGCAAAATTGGCAAAATTAAAAATTGCAAAATTTTGTTATTTTCCCCGCAAACTTTTTAATAAAAGTACATGATATACCCATTATAAAAATCTAATATTGGTACTGGCGAGAGTTATTAGTATGTGGAATAACGTGTAAAAATTTCAGAGCAATCGAACGTATAGTTTTTGAGATTTCATCTACGCCAATTAAGAAAGTAATATTTCGAGAGAAACGCATTTAAGGTCTGCATGATTATACTAATCAATCCCAGCTCTATATAGAATTCTTTCCAGAATTTTGGCACCCAGATGACACAAACGCTAGAATTTCAACTTTTAAAAACAGCAGATGTCTCTTGATCCTCTCGTAAACCTTTCGAAACAGTAACATCTAGCCTGTACAAGGTACAAGGTTCTACAATCCACAATACTTGATATTTACCTCTCAAAATTTAACAGTACATTATTAAATATATATACTTTCAAACAATGAAATAAAAAAAATTAATTTCGTTGAGGTCTCGCGTGAAATCGCCTCCTTAAATAGGAGTTTACAGAGCCCAAGTAAAAATCAATTAAGACGCAGAACAAAGCTTGTTAAAGATTATCTAATTCGCGGTACGCGGTTGGAATGGCAGATTAAGGAAGGCCGGCTAAAGCAGTAAATTAACTGCTTCGGTGTAACGCGATCTTCCGATGGTTGGGAGGATCAAATCCAGGCCCGCAAGAATATTAAGGCAAGCCGCGGAACTTTTAACGCGACCTGGACATTTAATACCCGCCATCGTGTTCGCGGTTTTTTGAAATTCGCGGCATAGCTGACTCGTCCCGCGGATGGTATTCGCCATACCTCATCGAACGTCGCCGGAGAAAAATTGCATGCTTTCTCGCTTCGGTGCTCGGCGATTTCTTTTTCCCCCGGCATCGCGTACTTGTTTCACCGACGATTATCACCGGGGATAGCTTAACCCTTTGCCCGTTTCGCATGAACCGTTACCAACTAGTAACTGCCTAGTTACTGTCCGCGGCACGAATTATGTCCGAACCTATTGGGATGGTAAATCACGCCGGTCGAGGTGTGCGACGATTTTTCAACGTTCGCGATTTACAACGCGAGACTTACTTATTTTCGCAAAAATCAAATTTCGACGCAACACAGCCAATCGACCGACAAAATGATTTAACGCCAACTTATTTCGATCGAGAACTGCTATACACGGTTGGAGCGTGTCCGATCAGACTATCCGAAAGGGAAAACATTCGAATCTTTTCCCCAGGATTTTAGTCTTATTATTTTATTAATTAACGGCTGTGAGTCATTGCTACTTCCACACATAGATTCCTCTCAAGGCTGAATGCGATAGAGCTCATAATGACGCACAAATCCGAAATGCAAATCAAATAGAAGAATCAAACAAATCACAGAAATTATTAACGTCGACGAAGATACGATTTAGGGAGTTAAAGCAACCGTAAAAGCGTTCTGTGAAATTCTTTTAAAAGGATCGGTGTCTTAGAGCAACCGATGAGGTTTAAGGTACGGTTAAAAATACGAATAATTTTGCGAACAGGTGTGTCGTCTTCGAGAAAGAGGAATAATCAGCGTGGAAAATCAACGCGACCCGATAGTCGGATCTCGAGTTTCGCGCGCGGTAATTAAAACTCAGCGATCGGTACTCAATCTGGTCAAAGTGCGTTCATCTTTGTGAAATACGCGGCTTGTTCGTCGCGCCAACGATATTCCCGCCTTATCGGCCGCTTATCGGGTTATGACGGATCGCTGGTAAACGGAGAACTTCGCTTAATGCGCGAATCATTATGCGAACTCGTACGATTTGAAGCACGCGATTAGCGGAAAGTTATGAACAGGGAACCTGTCGAGCCTTCTTGATCCCCGTAATGCTTCCTTAGCGTAATCGAAACCATGGTAATTACGTAAAATGTTGGATCGACCGTCCTTCCATTAACCTCAAAACAGTTATTTTACCTACCGAGTTCTTTATTATTATTCATTTATTAACGGGAATGAACCCTTTGGTACAAAAGATGTAACGTGTAAGGAACTACAAATGTGAATTTTACATAGTCAAACATTATTGCTTATAAAATTTTAACAAAATAAATTAATCTACAATACGTTGCAAAGATAATTTTAGACTTTCTAATGATTGTTCAATTAAATCAGTCTGTACAAAATTTGCATGACTAATTTACACAATTCTGAGATCCAAACGTTGTATGATAACTTTCAAAATAAAATAGAAAGTGATTTCTTAAATATCTTGATGGCACATACAAAGGAAACAATTGAGTAATCGTTGAACACGAAATATGACCTTTGATTAAACTACTTACAAACATAATATCTGTAATTTTTCTTCTATTATGCATAAGTCTGCTGAGCCGTTCTTAATCCCGCGGCAATAAGCACGCGGCCAAATGGCGCCACTTATAATAAGGTTGAAGATCGTGCGGGGATTCCCGTGGCTTTTGTTAAAAATAACTAAAATTCTAGGACTCTCGATATTATCGATATCGATTCTTATCGAAAATAGTTCCCAAAGTAACTAAAATTTTAGTACACGTACAGTCTACCGAGTTCGTTTAGGATCGGATCGATCGAGTATGGATATCGATCCTGTCGCTAAGATTAATATCTCCGAGTCGCCAGTGTCTTCGTGAACTTCTCGAAAGACGAGCTGGTTAAAAAGCGATGTCGCCGGACCGATGTTAATTGCCCGACGGTTAATTACTCGGCCATAACTCGAGGCTGGTCGAACGATTAATTAAGAACGTACGTCTCGGTTTGCCGAGAGTGTAGAGGCGTTCGTGTTTCTTTCGTCGGCGAACAGAGACGCAGCCTCGTCTCCGGACAGGTGCGACAGTCACTGTGAGAAATCGACGAGCGGGAGGAAGAAGAGCAAAGGCCGATTGCAGAAAATACTGCTGAGAGATTGAGTCGGCTTGTAAACAAACCGTGAGATATCAAGCTAAGTGCTTCCTTCGATGAAACGTCGAGGAGAAGATTCTACTTTTGGGTCGTCCCATAATTAGATGTGCAAAAAAGGACAATTTTTGGTACTCGAAACAGTCTTTGCAACTGATATACGATATTAGATGAGACGAATCTAATAATTTAGGAAGGTTCGTTTACAAAGAGTTAATAATTGTTTATTGATGATGTTACGGCGCGAAATAAACATTAGGGTTTATTATGGTCAAAACTAGAAAAACTAAAATCATAAAATTATTAATGTTTCGTTTCTATTAAATTCACTGCGTTGAGGCCCGTACCGTAAAACCGTTCTAGTGAAAAGGTTAATAATGAAAATGTAAAAGATTAAGAGATCTCTAGAAGGAATAAGTTTATGAAGCCATTGAAACATTTCGCGCCTTTCAATTCACTTTCCAACGTCAACTGCCCTTTTGTCATCGGATTAATTGCTAGCATGTGTTAACAGAATCAAAGTGCTTCATAACCAAATTTCGTACTAGCGTTATCCGAAGGTGACCACTACCTTGGAGGTTGGCACCTTTTAGAGACCATCCCCTACACAAGATTCAGATGGGGAACCACCGAATCAGATCGATTCACCCCCATCGTGACACTTCTACACGAAATTATAAATGAATAAAAACGTCCAAGAAAACGACAGATGCAGATTTACACTTATATTTGACGATTCACTATTACGAGGATCGTTCAATAAGACCTGGCGCTCGTAGCATTAAAACTGGTTTGTTTTTAGTAAGCATCATGACTCGCTGAACAACTGTCAAAGTCTCAGTTATATCCACCACATGGTTTCATTTTTATTGTCGACTGAAGCAAGGAACTTCTTGCATCAAGACAATGCACAAGTGCACCCTTGTGCAGTTTCGATGCCCAAAATTATGGAATTAAAGTTCGAATTATTGCAATATCCACTGTATTCACCGGATTTGGCCCCCAATGACTTTTTTTTTATTTCCAAACTTTAAAAAATGGCTCGGGGGACAACGATTCACGTCGAATTAGGAGATCACCGCCCAAACAGATGCCTATTTTGAGAACCTTCCAAAATCTTACTTTTTAGATGACTTAAAAAAGTTGAAGAAATGCTGGGAAAAGTATATAAAGCTAAAAAGAGATTATGTTGAAAAATAAAAAAAAATCTACGTAAAATAATTTGTTCTTCTATCTTTTCCTAAGGACTTATTGAACGACCCTCGTATATTCAATATTCCAAGTAACTCATACATTTTTGGCTTTTCGACTAAATATAAATAAAGTTATTGGTTGTTACTGTTAATCAACTGATTGTGATTAGTGTATACCTTTCGTATTCTACAAACTATTAATTCGTCATTAAGTTGACGTGTGAAGTGGGGCATACCTGAAAGATTTCTTTCAGCAAATTAAATTTATTTGTTCAGCCCCTCAACAGATGATAACGCGAAATAACGTAGGTTTTGAAGTCTCGAATTTTCCCTTCTCGATCCAGGAACACGATGTCGGTGCGCGCGTGCGTGCGTGCAAAGAGCACGGCGAGATGATAGGACGATCTGGTAACGAGTCGGCGGCAACGCAAAGCGGACACGATCTCCGATCTACGATCTCGGATCTCGGTAAGAGGCCGACTCGCTAAGCGCGCAAGAACGTGCTGGATCGCTTGGAAACCGCCTCGTCGTCAACGATGACGAGAATGACGACGACGACGACTAGAGTCGATCACGATCTTTCGGATCTACATCCGCGTGGATCGCTGAAACGCAACCTCGTTGTCCTAATTGGTAGCGGAACTTGCATCGTGAATGTACATTTTCAAGAAAATCGACTGTAAAAATTAACGGCGTACGCGAGCAAAATAAGTAGAATACAATTCCCTTGTGAAATGCTTTCGTGACAACTGAATTCGAAAATTAAGATTCTATATTTTAAGTTAAAGAACTCGTAAATATTATTCGTTAGCAGTTTATGTTAAATTTTATTAAAAAAATTTTAATAAAATCTTCGTAACTCTAGTGTTAATCGAGTAGAGTTTGTCTGCCCATAACTGACTGTTTCTACTCGCGCCTACGTTTATTGTAATGTTTGTCGATTTTCTCAAAATTGAAACCTACGTAGAAACAAAAAATGTTACCTATTTTCTCAACATTACTATAATCTGTATAACACTCGAAACTAACGATATTGAAAATACAGAGAGACCGAACGATCGGATTCGTTTGTTAAACCAGTCGGCGAACAGAGAATTCGTGATTCACTTCCGGTTTCTACGAAAAAGAAAATACTACATACAGCAACGATTAGTATCGCCGGTCAGGCTGTTACGTTTCCTGCTGGAAGTGTAATACGAGTTAGAAGAATTTATCAAAGTAACGTTACCGATAACAGTTTCAATCAGCATTATGGAATAATGAGGTATGATTAGTTTCTTTCAACGATTACGCAATCGTTCGATACTAACCTTATAATTTTTCCGTGAAAAACTGTTCGATTGCGAAACGTGTATAATTAATTACCGCAAACTACTTAATGCATATGCGTGTGCACGGCAAAGCCATTAATTATGTACAGAATAATTATGGTTTTTTACCGAGGTGTTTAACGTATCGAGCGGAGTTTGTTTATAGCAGGTGAATGAGTCACTAACTGCACGTGAGCGCACAATAACATGTCGAAGCAGTTTCACCCGGCAGTCGAGTGAGATATTCTATTAAGATATAATGCAAAGTGTTAATGATTCGAATCCAAGTAATTATTTCCGCTAGATTTCGCTTGATAATACCACCTTGACACGTATGCTTATCCTTCGTGATACGTAAAACACAATATATTGAACAACATAAAAACCAAATGTAAATCTTACAAGAAAGAAACGCGAAATAATCGATTCGAATTCTCCAAAGTGGGCCAATGATACGATAAACTAATTTCACATTCTTGTTCTCCACTTCACACGCTTCTACCACCAAATTATTTAAACAATAATGGGCCAATGATATGATAAACTAATTCCACATTCTTGTTCTCCACTATACACGCTTGTCCCAAATTATTTAAACAATATTCAAAATGTGAAAATAATCCTTTGCAAATATTGATTAGTCTATACAAGCTTTGAAAGAATAAAGTTTTCAACATTTAATTTAGAAAATTTATATATTGACAAATTCCCATATAGTTTGTTGATGGAATAGGTCAATTTGTGTTCATCTGAAACATCCTTTATATTTATAGATCTATCAAAATAATAAGGTTAGCGGAAACGGCGATTAATTCATTCGATTCGCGCTTATTTGCTTCCGCCCTTGAATTCGTTTGTTCTCGCTTTCGACAGCCCTTAATTAACTGCGCGTTAATTAGCGTGAATCGCGTATTGCTCGTAACGCGTAAACACCGCACGCGCGTAAAATCGTAGCTCGATCAATCGATCGATCGATCGATCGTAGTTTCACTGCCGCGGAGTTTCTTTTCTATGCGCGTGCGAATGCGGCTAGAGATTGACTATCTCACCGGAAATTAAGCACCGTGAAACGATCGTATTTCATGCAACAGCTTTTACGACGAAAGGGTTAAGATCACGACTGTCGATGGCGAAACGTGCAATCCTTTTCCAATTCCCCGTTCGTAATCGCATTTCTGTGTTTACCTTTTGCAATTTCCATATCTCCTGCTTCCTTCGCACCTTCTCAAATTTTTATTCGAATAAACAGCCGCGTCGTGGAAAATTTCTTACAATAAATCTAAAGCATCCTTCCGGGAAAATTTTTTACAAGTTACTCATTTTCTTTGACGCCTCGATTGCCTTGAAATGATATCTAATTTTTATGTTATTTACATTACATTTCGATTTTTAGAAATTTCTAGAGGCTATTATTCTCTTTAATATTTCATATTGAAATATGTGTTATTTGTCGGGTCCAAGTTTCCTTTGCTATGCATGTCCTTCGTTCGATCAAATCTGAACTCGCAAGTTACACTCGACTCATAGCGATTATTCTTAAAATATCAAAATAATTATTTACAATCATAAGATGATCGAAAATAAAATTTTAATTCTGTTTCAGGGTGGAGAGACGTTGCTTCGAACGTGTCATCGGTGAGTCGCACGACGAGAACGCGAGTCTTCTTTAAACGAAATCATTATCCCCGCGAACCGTTCCGCGGCGAAGTCCTGTTTTCCTCTAGCCGCGAACGAAGTCTCAGTTTATCCCTAGGATGAGTGATTCCCGAGGAAAAAACGGATTCCGGCGGCAGCTCGTTGTATGAAATTCAATGTCGATCGGGGCTGACATCGGCTCCGGGCCTCCGCCGCGATTCGAGGGGAATCTTAAGATCGATCGATCGTGATTTCGAGGAGAGACGCCGCTTAAGGCGAGACTCGAATGCTTGTTCGTCGCTCCTCCGCGGCGCGGAATCGCTGCCTCGAGTTTCTTCGGGATCGTCGGCCTTGTACGGCCGCACCACGACGTGGCAGGTGCAACCTCGACGACCGGTGGGTCTCTTTTTTCCTTTCCATCGCGTTTCTTCGTCCTTTTTTGCCGGGCGTCCACCGGTTTTCGTCCCGAGGCTCCGCGAACCTCCGCCGGAACAGCTGACCGCGGGCCAACCTTGGCCGACTGATTGCCCACGGAATCCCCCTATCGAGTGATCCATCGATCAAACCTGCCCGCAATTGCGTGCCTGGCACCCTGGATTCAACCTCCCAACGAATTAGGACGTTTAAAATCTCTTGCATTTCTTACAACGGTAACATTATTTTCAATTCTATTCTTGACTATGAGTGGACGTTAGGGTGGTGCTTATTTTTCGACTTTTTATTACTTTCTGACGCATTCTCCAGATTGTGATACTTGGTGAAAAAAAGTTGGGTGCAAAATTTCAGCGAGATAAAACAACAGGAACATGTGCTGCGTTTAAATTAGAGTTTTGAAATTTGTATGATTTCACGTTAGAGTTAGATGCACTTGTACCATCTTATACCAAAGTTGTCGACTGATATTTTTTAGTGAAATTATAATTCCTTGTGTCAAATATAATGACGTGAGTGTGATTTTCATTGTTATATTTAGAATCCCATACAATGCAGAGTCTGGAGTAGAAAACCATAGTATACAGCGTGTTCGGCCACTCCTGGAAAAAATTTTAATGTCGAATTTTTAAGAAAAATCGACAGATAGTAGGTGCCTAAATTTTTCGGCGAAAACAAAATTTCAAATTGTCCTAAAAAAATTATTTTTAGTTGCGGGGAGCCATTACAATCATTTTTGGTGAATAGTCATACCTTCGAAATCCTAACCATTTTCGAGAAAAAAATTCCGTACCGAAAATATAATTTCGAGCCAGAAATGTCACTCGAAAATTTCTTACATATCTTTAAAACGTCATAACTTCTAAACGGATTGAAAGATTTTAATGTTTCAAACGACAAACAACGCGTATTTTGGTGAAGAATATGTAGGAATTCTAACAATGTTAAAAAAGTTGGTCCCTAACCCCGTAAAATGAGAAAACCCCCATAAAAATGGTCCAATCTTCAAACGTCCATAACTTCTACAATAGTGAACATATCTCAATGAAATTTAGTATGAAAGTAGAGCTCATGGATACCTACAAAATAGTACTATTAATGGCCACTGCAACAATGGTTTCAGACTTCTCGAGGATCGTTAGATTGCATTTATTTTCGCGCGTACGGTATTTTGGCAGGAATAATCATTTGTTGCTGTATTTTCTTTATCCAACCCTGTATGCGTACGAGTTTCGAGTTACACGGCTTCCAAGTTATATCGTGGATGGATTCTGTAGTGTGAAGTACCAGAAGACGCGTAATCCCAGTGTTCTGTTACGCGAGACGGCAAGGACATCGTCCTTTTAATCGGCTTATGCTCGAGTTCACGAAGAAACGCTGGATTATGATTTCCCCAGCGGGTAATCATTACCACTTATGCTCGCAGGAACAACAAAATCACAGTGATCCTGGATGAGGACTCTCGTCGAATCAACGACTCCGTACGGGTATTATTTAAATATATCACCAGAAGTGTCCAGGCGTCCCCGTAATCGCGATATTTTTCGCTCGTCGAGTAACGAGCGGCGATCGCCTCGCGGCGAAAAATACTGTAATTTAAATAATCTTGAAATATTACCGCCGGCAAAATATTAGGGAGACTAGTACGAAATTGGATAATCGAACGACAAACAAGCACCTTGCAGAATGAAAGAACGCGAGGGAAAATGTCCTTATAATATGCTTGGAGTCAAGTCGATGTCGTTTAACACTATTTCCGTCGCGAAATCATGCATACCTGTTTCGAGCAAAAGCTATCGAAAGACTATCTAAATATTAAACTTGGAAAATAATTTCAAGTCAAAATTTTAATTGGCGGAAATAGTGTTAGGAATCCTTCCTCGATAGTAGATAATTTTTAGTCCGGGTCCTGTTAGTCTTTGCTCCAGTACATTTTAAGATCTAATCGCAAGGAGAAACCACATTCTTCAAAATGACATCTAGGATCAAATATGAATCGAGCAATTTGAAATATATTGTACGAGGGGGAAAGGCAGAGAGTCGATTTCCCTTTCAAATAAACAAGTTGTTGCACCGTCGAAAAGGTTGACAAGACTACGTTAACTAATATATGATAAAAAGACGTGCGTTCTAAGCCTGAGAAGAGAAGCCATTAGAAATCGTTTTGTTTCTGCCCCGATCGGATTGTCGTGTAATTTAGTAGCCTCTACCGCGGAAGAACGCGACGACGAACAAAATGAGAGACAGTGTTGCGTACCATTAATTGAAAATTTCCTGGACATCGGGCTAACAAATGAAAATTTAAAAAGCCCGCGTAATAACAGGTTCGGTCACGTGCACGGCGCAGATACGGTGGCTCGGCCAACTATTATTACATCAACATAATAATCCCGTCGACTTCGAGAGAACGTCAGCTCCTGATTTTTCAGAGCCCGCGAGGCGGAGTTTCCGGCATTCTACGAGCTCGTAATACGAAAATAATAAGCTGCGTTTTATGGTCGGAAAACGTGCATGCAACGTTAGAAACCGAAGCCTGGAAATTGGCCTGACTTTTTCCTGCCCTCGCCGCCCGACTATCCGTCAATATCCATCAACCAATCTGCTTTTCAATGCTTCTCAAAGCTGAAACGTTCCCGTTCTTTGTTTCTTCTTTCAAACAAAATAAACGCCACGGCTCCAAATTACATGTTTTGCAGATTCACGACTTTCGACCACGAAACTTTTGTAACCGTCGATGCAAACAAGCAATGGCAAATCGAGAGACTCGCGAATGCTATCGATAATAATCGATCTCTATAATTGCTTTTCTATAAAATCGATTACAGACGGTATACAGCGTACGTGATATCTAAATCGGTATCGGTCGGATAAAATAAGAAACCAGCTCTGACAGGAGATATCGTTAGATCCGTTGGAAAGTTCCATCGTTTCGCTACATATATCATACCATTAGCCGCTGCGATAGTAAAATATGTCTATCTTAATCTTCGTTATCAACGTAGAGAATTAGTATTTCCAACAATTGAGAATATACCAGCACTCGAATACGACATACTGAAAAATTACTATGAAAAGCGCGGAAAATTTGGGTGCTTGTGGACTTTAAGACTGATTCCACGAAGAAAATAATATTAGTAATAACAATTGGATAGTTTTCATAGAAAGTTCAAGCATTGTATGTTTTAATGGCGTACTTTTGGAGGAGTTGATAAATTTTCTTTCGCTTTTACTTCCATTATATTCACTGATATTTTACGGGTTCATCGACATCAATACCAAGCTGAGATTATATAAATTCAATTATAACTGCGCAATCAGGAGATTAAAATTGTTGAATAAATCATAACGACCAATCATCTACAATACAGGGTGCTCGGCCACTCCTGGGAAAAATTTTCATGGAAGATTTTAGAAGTCAAAATAAGACGAAAATCAAGAAAATCAATTTCTTGACTGAGGCTTCATTAAAAAATTATTAAAAAATTTCAAATCATTCTGAAAAAATTATTTTCGGCTGCGGGGCACAATTACAATCATTTTTAGTGAATACACATACCCCTGAAATCTTACCCACTTTCGAAGAAAAAATTCGAGTAGGTACTGAAATTTTGAGACGAAATTAAAAAATTTCAAATTATACTAAAAAAATTATATTTAGTTACAGGGGTCAATTACAAGTATTTTTGGTGAATAGACATACCTCGAAATCCTACGCACTTTCGAGAAAAAATTTTTTTACCGAAAATCTAATGTGAGGCTTCCCTGAAATTTCATGCAAATCTTTAAAATCTTATAACTCCTGAACGGATTGGACGATTTTAATGTTTAAAAAAGCAAACTACGCGTATTTTGATGAAGAATATGTACAAAACGCAAAAATATTCGAAAAGTTGGTCCTTGACCTCGCAAAATGAGAAAAACCCCATAAAAATGGTCCAATTTTCAAATAGCCATAACTTCTACAATAGTGAATATATTTCAATGAAACTTTTTTCTGAAATAGAGCTCATGGGTACCTACAAAAAAGTATTAGACAACTTTTCTGTACAGCGTCAAACAAAATTTCTAAAAATGAAAAACGAATTTTTAAGAAAAATCGACGGGGGGTAGGTGCTTAAATTTTTCGGTGAAAAAAAAATATTTCAAAACGTTCTGGAAAAATTATTTTCGGTTGGGGGGTTAATTACAATCATTTTTGGTGAAGAGTCATATCCCTGAAATCCTACTCATTTCCTAGAAAAAAATTCGAGAATGTGTGAAATTTTTCGACAAAATTAAAAAATTTCAAATCGTTCTGAAAAAATTATTTTCGTTTGTGGGGGTCAATTACAATAACTTTTGGTGAATAGACCTACCCCCGAAATCCTACCGATTTTCTAGAAAAAAATTCAGTATGGGCGGAACTTTAAACGTTAATAACTTTTTAACAAAGCCTCAATCAAGAAATTGATATACTTGATTTTCGTCTTATTTTTGCCTCTAGAATCTCCCATTAAAATTTTTCCCAGGGATAACCGAACACCTTGTGTAAATATAGAAGATACATCGTCCAAAAACAAAAATACAAGATAACACTACTTATAGCTTTGATATCACAGAAACATACAGAAAATATCCTGAAATATTTAAAAGAAACCAACATCTACCACAAAATATAACCACACCAAAAGAAGAGAACCCAGCACCAAGTCGTCGCTAATATGAATTATAAATATGAATTATAAACGTAAAATATGAGTTAAAAAAAAAAAGAGATAAAATTGTTGAATAAGTTCAATGATGAACATTTTGAAGCATCCTTTCGAGGGTTTACGAACTTCTCCAGAGAGTGGCGATCCACAGAAAACGAAAAACGAAGTACGAGAGCCTGGTCGATCGGAAATTCGACGGTTTTGACAATCGAACAAGTGCAACGAACCTCGGTCCACGTGTCCGCGCATTTCCAATTACTCTGGGCCGCTACCTGCTTCGTTCGAACGTTTATCGAGAGTAGGAACAAACGAGAGCAATTTGTCACTGGAATGAGTTACGCGAGCCAAGTCGAAGGAAACGCAAAGGTATTTCGGCCTTCCGCGCGAAACGCAATCTCGCGCGGCTGAAATCGAAACAGCAAAAAGGAGCGAACGAGGAACAATAATAAAGGAGATAAATCGCGACGGGCGAAACGACATTGGGGGCATTTATAATGCAGCCACGATATCGTGTGTTCGCTGTTCGACGCAATTAAGCAAGGAAATCGAGGAGACTCTGTTCGAGGAGCGATTTTAATAGACTCCGGTGTTGCGGCCAGCGATTTTACGCGTATTAGAAACAGCAATTTCTCTAGAAAGAACCTCCTTGAGTACGGTCACGAAATTCATCGAATACTTTTACTGTACTATTTGTTTAATCAAAATGTAATTGCTAGCTGTAAATATATAGGAACCTATTTAATGTATAGTTCAAATTTCTGCGTTAATAGAAAACTGCACGACACGTTCGAAAGAATATTTATTAGAAAAGTAATTGAGGAGTGGCTAATAAAATTTTGATTTTCCATCTACTTGTTCTGGAAGATTTACAATCTTTTATATGTTAATGTTGTCTCGAAATTCAATGTTTAAACAAAGCGAAAATGAACAGACGTTCCGAAAGACTATTCGTATCTGTCAGTTGGTACAAAGTCCTCTTAAATACTATTTGTAGAAGCTACCAATCAGCCAATTCTTTTTAATAAAAAACTAAGGAATAACTTAGGATGCCCAAGGCCAAAAACAATTAAACTAAAATTCGTAATCCAAAACAGATTCCAAATTTCTGTCTTTACACATCTGGCACGATGAAACATAAACGAATGAACGACGATGAATGACGACAGCTCTCATAAAATCAGTTAATATTAGAATTATCAAAGTGGTCAAAATGACCCATTCGTAATTTCTAATAAAAATTATAATAAGTGTACTGGATTTTTGCAAATTTACCGTGGTTTTCTATAAGAGAACGAATAAACATTTATTTCCATTGCATTATAGATTTCTTCAAGATGTTATCGGTTTAATTTCTATGATACAGTGGATGTGAAAAGTATTTGTACAGTGACTAATTACGACTAAAATGCCGAATAATAATGTTTTTTAAACAAACATGTTAGATGTATACTTCAAAGTCTATAGAACAACAATATGAAATAAACAAAAAAAAAATTAAAAAAATTAAGCAAACATTAAATATCAAGAAAAATGTACGAAATGACAGAAATGGACGCGTAATAAGTGTTCGTACATTTCTGTTGCCCTTATCAAGCGTACAAGTAATTTAAACATTTGTAATAAAAAAGCAACAAATAATTGTAAAATTAATATCTATAATTAGTATTTAGTAGGGTTTCCTTTTGATTTTATTATTGCATCTAGCCTTGATATGATGTTTGTTTAAAAAATATTGTTCAGTCATAATTAGTCACTGTACGAATACCTTTTACTGCCGTATAGTTTAACGCGTTGACTGCCAAACCAAAACTGTGCAATTGTTTATGAGACCAACACTTTGACTTCAGACAATTCTAAACTGTATAAATTAAGATTTGTCTTGCTGAAATTCACGAATCCTATTCAACCTGATGAAAAGTCTCAGCCGTATATGGACGCAGCAGTCAAAACATTAAAGCCTCGATGTCCGATGTTTCCAACTCGTAATCTTGTTTCGCCGCGTCTACGAACGGAATCCTGAAACGGAGGAACCGACGAGGAGGCGAACGAGGCAGTTTGCAAAATCACTTACGGTATCCTTGGTACTCGTTAAGCGTCATTAAGCATGATCGAGCCAAAGTCGCGCCTAGAACCGAACCGACCGTACCCCTGAGCAATTGCGATAGAACTCGAGGCTCGAACCGGCGAAAAAAGCCAATGGAAGCATTCGAAAGCACCGCCTAGAATGCATCAGGCTCGATATCGAATCTCGATAGCCACGCAGAAGACCGAGGATACGAGTTTTCTCAGGACGGGGCCCCGTAATCTCTATTAATTACTGCCGGCGGCGCATTCGCATAAATCAATCGCGAAACAGAGATAAAGATACGGGCCTCGGGAACTGGAGGGACGGAGAAAAACGTCGATAGAGGAGCAGAGAGGTCGCGGAGATACATGGAAGCAAAACTAGCTGCATTTTCGTGAGTCATACTCTCCTCGTTAAGCTTGTCTGGCAAGCGGACGGTGAACCTTCTGAATCGATCGTTCTCTCGCTTTGTCTCGTTTCGTTATCGCGAAAAATCGCTGGGAATGCAGAACGCGCGGTTTTAATAAGCGTTACGCCGCAGAAAAAAAAACCCCCAAGCACCGACGGATATACATGATTTGTCATTTCCATTCGACGAACCTTTTTTTTCTGCCTTTCCTCCGTTGCCGTTCTCTTTTCACCGGTCGATTGATCAACGTGGAACGTGGTCGTCGGGAAAAAATAATCGTCGATGGCTGGCTGCCTTCGCGAAGGATTGTCGTTTAATCTGTCGAACGTGTCGACGGAAAACTGAGGCCACGCGCGCCGGTGCTAATTTCCGTTCCTTTTCACTTGTCACGGCTGTCGAGAATTATTCCGACGCGATCCTTTTTTTCATGGACTCCTTTCAGATATTATTACACCGTTACTGCTACCAGCGACTCGACAGAGCTCCGAAAATAATTCTTTCAAATAGGTATATCAAAGTTCTGATGGAAACTGTTAAGAACTTCAGTTACACGAACCCAATGACCGTGACGAGCACTTCATATAATCGGGCAGGTTCATTTAATATGAATCCACCGGTTTTTCCTACCACTGCCAACTTGTTGGGAAGAGCAGTTTTAGCTAAATTAAATGAAACAAATATCTATGGGAAATTTTAATTTTCAAAATTTATATATAACATTATATATAACATGACAGTCTCTCTTAGTCACATTAGACTTTTCTTCAAATTCAGAAAGGATTTGTCAATCATACTGTAAACCATACTGTTTGTAATTCTTATTGACTTAATTTCCTGTACTGTATTATACAGTTTTTTGTTATATAACACTTTAGTCTTAGTTATACTTGTAAAACACACTACTGAGGTGTGTACGGAAAAATATGGAACACCCTATATATGAGAAATACTTGAAGTAGTTAGTTGAGACAACCCTCTACGAAACATGTCGTTAATTTTATTAATAAAAATATGAACTTGCATGATATTATTTTTCAAATAAGCATTTCAATTCTCTATTAATTTTCCAAACGAAAAATCAAAGATCGATCGATTTATGAAACATCAATCAAGATTATTTAAATTACTGTTTCAAGTAAATTTTGCCCAAGTTTCCTAAAATGAAATGAAAAAGAAATAGATTTGTAGAAACACTCAAAGTTCGCGAACAGTGAAATCGAACGCGAAAAGTCGCGTTAGAAATTCTAACACGGTGGAAAGCGAGATCGCAGGAGCGACCCAAGTGTCTCGTAAAATGATCTCTCGAGACTCGATTGTGCTGACCGTCTAAGTGTTCGTTAAACGACAAATCGATTCGGCCATTCACAAGCCTCTTCCCAGCTCTCCCGCCGCAATTTATCGCCGTAATGAAACTTGGACGGACGAAGGTGCCGGGTGGGGATCCCTCGAAGAAGGAAAAAAGGAAGAAACGGCTACCGGTCATCTGCATGACGAATAAATAGGCTCGCATTACCCGTTCGAACGCGGCAGTTTATATCGGGTGATCGCGAGATACGTTAGGAAGCAGCCCCCGTGGAATCAGTAGCGATTAAAATCTTGTACCCTCCCTCTATTTTTTTCTTTTCCCATCTCCTGATCACATTAGTAAACGTGACACTGTAACGAAGCTAATGCCTTTTCTCAGGCCTGAATTCACACTATCGTCGAACGTCGCTGCTCACACTGTCAGTCAGCTTTCTGTCTAATTTTCCAGTTGGAAAGCACGTCGAAGGATGTTTCGAAATTATCCGACGGACAGTGTGAAGGTAGCCTAAGTCTGTATTCCACGATCAACTATGTAGCGAGAGACGTCATGAGGGATAACGGATGATGCTCGTATCCTCGTTCTGATCTTTATACCTTGCACGGCGTGTTCATGTAACATAATCGCGTCGTAAGTCCGTTGATGTGTCGTGGTACGAGTTATATTTTTGTGGGGGATCCAAAATGACTGAGCTTCAGGACTCTGAAGACTGCAAAGAGAGAACATTTGACGGATTGTGATTAAAAAAATCAATGGTAGCAAGAACGATTCAAGAGAAACTGTTATTCTCTTTGTAACGTCTATCAACCTCCAGTTTAATAATCAACCGAGTTCTGAAGGAATGCAATGGAATTTTCTAATTGCCCCGCGTTGGGAAACACTTTCATGGAGGGATAAGGGGGGAACGTTATAACTTTTGAAATAAATATTCGTGCAAAACTCCAAAAAGGAAAAGAAAATAAAAATAAAATAAATTCAATTTAAATATTCACATTTTCACGTGTTGAGAAAAGTCAACCGATATTTTCAAAGGGTTAAACTCGAGGCTCGAAGGAACTGTGACCACCCACGTGTCTCGAACAGTATCAGATTCCTGGCGTTTTCACTTCTCTATTATGGCATCGATCGTAACGTTTCGTATCGATACACCGGAGTGTCCGTGTCAAAGTCCAACTCAAAATCCTCGAGGACAGGCAAACATTCTCACGAATAAACCGCGAACTTTCACACGACTCGATTTCACAACACCGTCTCGCATACTCCAAAAACCTTCCAGAGATCCCGTCGCAGACAAGATCGGTGATATATTTAGCACCTTTCGACAATGCAGTCGAACACAACACCGGCCATAGGCACTCATAGTAACTCCTAGCGAACGCGAGCCGACTCTGAATGCAAACTATCGCGAAAATTATTTCTTGGCCAAATGAGAACGATTTACCGACGTCTACGGAGCCCAGCTGGTCTGGATATTCTGGGCAGGGTTCAAGGGTTACGGAAAATATCGCGTATCCTTGTTGACTCGCGCAGACGCGGAACACACGTACGCGATTCGCGGCGTTGATAAATTGCGTTGCAAACTGCAGCGCGCTGCACACGACGCGCAATTAGGGATGGTTCAAAACGAACGAAAGACAACTGTCGATAGAAACGTTCGTGGAGGGGGGAAAAATTGTAACTGTAGATCATTTTCGGCTTAAACAACAGTCTTTGAAAGAAAATGCATCGAAATATTTTAATTAAAGAGTCGAGACAATTTTGTATTTCTTTTTATCGAATAAAACATTTTTTTTGTCAATTTGGAATACTGCAATTCATTATCGACAGACTGCTTATTTTTGTTTGTTAATTTTTTTCTACAAGTTAGTGGAAATATCTGAAAAATTATTCGTTTCAAATATTGTATACACAGTGTTCCAGATTTGAGGTGCATTTTCGAGGGGTAGTCTCATGTGAGACCTCAAAGAAATCAATTTTTTTTAATTTTATTTTTTGAAAGTATATTTAAGAATGTACTGTTAAATTTTGAGAGATAAATGTCAAGTATTGTGGACTGTAGAACCTCGTACCTTGCACAGGCTATATGTACTGTTTACGAGAGGTTTACGAGAGGGTCAAGAGATATCTGCTGTTTTTAAAAGTCGAAATTCTAGAGTTTGTGCCATCTGAGTGCCAACATTCTGGAAGGAAGTCTTATAAAGTATATCATATATTTTTATTAAAATGTTGGCAGGAAAAAATGACAAAATTTTTGCAATTTTTAAATTAAGCTTTCGCCATTTTGCCAATTTTCAACTTAATTATTTTGCTACGGGCGATAACAGGAAACCTACCGAATAAAAATCTTTTTAATTTTTTTGATCTAGTTAACCTTGAGAACTGCAATCACCTGCGCCAGTCAAAAGTCAATAAAAATTATTGAAAAATTTATTTTGTATTCCCAAAGGATAGCTAAGTAAACTGCGAAAATGAATCATAACGTCAGATGTAACAATTCCTTAAAAAAAATTAAGAAAGATTGTTCATTTTTCATTTACATGAGACTACCCTCTTAAAAAATGTTGTTTGACGCTTTATTAGAAAATAATAAACATGATGGAAAAATAAATTCCGGAGCCCTGGTTGCGTAACGAGCTGGCTCGATCTCGCTAACAGAGAAATTTTACTGTCTGGACGGTAAGAATTATTCCTCCTACCCCTACCCCGCCCTCCAGAGGACCGTGTCTAGTTCACAAGGTTCTCAGTCGGCCCACGCAGCGCCATTAACATCCGAAAGTAAACCTTCTTCCCGTCTACAAATCTCCACCGGTGAAGGGAACCAATTTAGCGACACTCAACCCTGCGCCCAACCCCCCACGCGGGTATCGTTAACCCTGAAGAGAACGCGGGTAACAGAGCCCACCGTCGACACGCCACGATCGACTCCCACCAGGAAACCGGACAGAATCGTAAAAAGGCCCCGAGACGATGTCGGTTCGTCGTGCACCAATACGTCGTAAGAACGTCCGCACGACCTCCTCTGTGGGCGACCCTACGAGGTTAGAACGCGCGGAGAAAAAGCTTAAAGCGGCTGCCACCGGTCGTTAGGTTGACGTTTACGTTTCGCGTTTAACGAACCACGGCCGAGCAATGTCGTACCCTAACGATCGATAAAGTATAACGTCGTAGAAAGAAAAGAGGCCATCGAAGCACGCGTCGCCAACCGAGAAAGGGATGCTGCACCGCTTCGTTTTAACCCTCTCCCTCCTGACACACACTAACGGATCAACGACACTAATTGTTTTCGATTTTAACGCGCTTTCGAAGAATTATTGTACCCGTTTGATGCACGTAAAATATTTAGGTGTGTAAACTTAACTGTTTTTAAGATATAAATAATCAGAGTGGAACAATTATAAATTCTGCACAAGACGCCTCGTAAAATTTAATATCAATTCAGTTCAGAAGTTTTCGCGTGTACTGTGCAATTGAATTGTTAAGTGTCAAGCAGATTCACTGTAGTATGTGGGAGTATCTAATCGCTACAGTATTTGATCGCAAGAATCCTCGTGGAAAATATTTTTTATCCATAAAGAAGGCACAAACGCAGTGGTCTGGATCCTCAAAGTATGCGAACTACAGTCAACCAAGCCGTAAAAAAATATAGTATAAACAGGTATTTGTACTTCTGATGGAGAAAAAGAAATAAATAAGTGCAATATGATTTTCTAAATGTCTCCAAAACTGTCTTCAAAAACACTGGTGAAACAATAGCATGAAAATAACGTGAAAAGAAAAATGTAGTTATGGTGTCCTCGAACTTTGAGAATGAACCATGTCTTTCGATGACTTTATCGTGACTCTGAGGACTTCAATTACTTTTTCAAAGTGCTGTTTAAGGTCGGTGGATAATCGTGGCCAGGTTCTCAGGCAGAATGGTTTATCGAGCTCGGACTAAGCTTTCGACAGCACGTAATACCGATGATTGTTCATTAGCGCCGAGCATCCTGAGCTTTAATGCATGTATCGGTACCCGTTCCGAAGGCAAAGTAGCTGTGTTACGCTCGACGTCCATTCGCCAATGGCGACCATTAGCATGGAACCCCACTTCTCTCTGCAGATAGACTAATGATCATGTCACCCGGCTCCTTAATTGCTAATTGATCTTGCGCCTGTACGTCCGCATCCTGCGTCGACTACGCACGCTGCGACATTCATCTAACGACGCGGTTTAAATTCTGAATTTATTTTCAAACTGCAATCTACGTCGCGTTATCGAACGTCTTTAGACGTTAAACGAAGAGTTGTTCTTAAATGGGATCTATACTAATCATAGAACAGAGAGGAAGATTTATTTCTGTAACAGTATCAGTTGCGGTAGCGAGTCGACATAAAATTCTTTAGATTTTCCAGTTAAAATTTAAAATTTATTTTCTTTTGACGAATGTCTTTTCTAGAATGCGTCGAGAAAAACTTCACGATGAAAATCTATTAATAATAGAAGAGAATTTTATATTCGTATCAGTCGTTGAATATTGTATATTTATATTGTATATTCTGGAAAATAGTATGTTTCAAGTAAGAGTTTCTAAGCTTGTATTAATATTCCTACAATGTGCCTAAATTCTATCAAATGTGAATTTATTTTGTTGTTCGAAAGCTTCGTAATACAGGGTACACTGAGAATACAATTATTTTCTCGATAGAATGAGAATCTTTTATTTTTAATTGGCTGTTAATTCTATTAAGATTACGGTTTATATGACACACGAGTATTCAAATTGAGAAGCGGCAAAGACAGATACCTATCGCTCATTCTCATCCGTAACTTCGTATTCATGTAGGAGGATTTCCAATCAAATACCTTCTCGCTATAATTAAAAGGAATCCTCCATCCTACTGCTTCGTAATAGACACCAATGAAATAATACGCAATTAAAACCTTCATTCGCGACGAATAACATCTCGCTGAATTAAGAAATCTTACCACTCCACAGCGTAGGATAATTACATTTGCATTCGAAACTATGTATTACGAAATTAAAGAAAACAGAAGAATAGAACATTGTCATTTGATTTATTAATGGCAAAATTTTCACTTACATTTTCTGTATTAATAAATTGGTCCTAGAAAAAGTGTTAATTTAAAAATTTTTCATTTTGAAAAATAAAATTTAATTTAAGATATTCCATTTTACGATCGAAATTTATATTTCATGGTAAACTGGTAATCAACGTGGTAAACAAAATTAAATAGTATATGTTTGAAAAATTGCTTGTAATTAAATCGTACGTCGGGAGATCGAAGCTTCTACACTGAGAGAATTATCAAGTAAATATTCCAGTGGAAAATGGGAGTAAAAATGTTGGAATTCCAAAAAAAAGAACAGAGAGTTTTTGGTGCTATGTGGTACGTATCGTTCATTGTGCAATCGCGTGTTTCATTATATCTTTTTCAAGTTTAATAAATAAGTTTAATTTGCGTGCTTAAATCATTCAGTTTCATTACCTTAACCCAACATAAAGTTACCCTCGAATCGAGTAAATGTGAGACGTCACGGTTAAGTTACACACTGTAAAATCTAATCTTGCTTGACATAATTTTCACCAAGAAGCAAGACCTAAACATTCCCGATAACAACGGAGAAATTTCACGTGAGAAGGGGCGTTGAAAACTGTCCTACGGCCCCCATAGATGTGTGCTTGGGGGCCGTGAGTTTGAAAACCGTTGGATGGCAGGAGACGTTGAGTCTCGCGTTGCGTGAGAACATCCACGTCGATTTCACACGGACTTTCCCTGACTGCGTGACATTTCTCCGGGGTCCTCTCTTTTCTCAGGATATCGCGATCCACAGGACGGGCTGAACTTACGATCGAACCCGAACGATCTTTCTCTGCTCACCTATGCACGATCCAGCCAGGCGCCCACGCTGCTTTTCACGGCGTACATTCGATCCGCGGTGTAATTACTAATTGTAATACACGCTTACCGAGCCCACTAAATTTATCCACGGCGTTCCCGATACACATGCGAACGACGCGAGACGTCGCGATTAGCTTGCGTTACCCTTCTAACGCTTCAGCAATGCGGATGCGCTTTGTCCCTGCTCGCATGATTAAACGCGCGCTCGGATTTGCGTCATGCCTCGGTTGCATTATTTACCGAAGCAAGGCTGTGTGTATCGGAATAAATATGTAACTGCGTTGTTCGACTTCATTCAGGGCAAGCAGTGATGTTCGGTCACGCGGGAATTGTGGTTCTCTCGACGCACAGTGTAAACCGAAATAAGACGATGTGGGTAAGAAAGCTTCTAAACCTATTATCACGTTCATCGAACGATCACTTTCGATCCTGACATAACAGATCATGACATTGAATAAACTAGAATTTTAAAACTAATTTCAACAAGATCTTCCAGACGATGTTAGTTTAGTCTTTTTTTGTCTCGTGGGTCCATTTTATTTATTTATTTACGAGTTTGTACACCCTTTGGTATAATACAGTTGCATAATATGTGCAAACATTAGTACAACATTAGTGGCATGCTTTTAAAGGAATACAGAGAACCGCTAAAGAAGTCCAGACGCTGACTAAATTGGTTAGCTTGGACATGGATACGATTAATACAATTATTGTATGTATAATGTCGTTTAAATGTTGGAATACGAAATAATTCCATATTTCGAGTAATTCTCGCTGGAGCTTTAAATTTAACTAATTGTAAAATTTCGGGACAATTTACATAATTATTGATGATTTTGTAAGCAAACAACGTATCGTATATAGTTCTACGTTGTTCAAGCGTAAGAAACCCTAATCCCGATAAAATTCTGTCATAGTGATAACAAGTAACTGGAATGGGACTGGCCAGCTTATAGGAGACAATGCGTAGGAATTTGTGGTGAATTCTTTCAATGTAGTCTATGTGTTTTAAGGTGTGTTTTAAGGTGAAAACAAATCTTGCAGGCATGTTTAAAGAGTTGTTAGAATGAGAAGACTACTTTTACGAATTCACTGTAAAATCAATCGTAAAAACAATTTTTCAAGGTTCGATACAGTTCTTTGAATTTGTAAAATTTTGTAGAACGAAAAACATCTTTAGTTTTTTATCACATATGTTAAAATAAAAATTATTTAAAAAATTCAATTCAAAGATGTAGGATTGAAGACTTCGTCTTTTAAAACGAGCCTAGGAAAACTATCATACGATTACTTTTGACGAAGTTAATATCGGAATAACTGAAGTATCGACAATCTTTCAATAGAGATCAACGATCCTCCAATTTTGTGGACGAGTGTATTATTGTTATTTATTAAAAACTGAACACAAAGATTTTGTATGGGTCCCAATGGACATAACAAACACGATTAGCACCGAAGGGAAGATTTAACAGAAACCTACTTTTCGAAACAATTTAAGAGAACAAAATAAAGGAGTTAAGTGTTGATCTTACGCCATTTTACTAAATCGTACATCAAACTGTGAAGTATCTCACGATGATTCAAGTTACTCGAATTCCGATATAATTATTATTTGGAGAACAATTTAGAGAACAAAATAAAGGAGTTAAATGTTGATCCTACGTCGTTTGATACAATCGTACATAAAACTGTGAAGTATCTTATAATGATTCAAGTTAGGCGAACTAGATCCTGCTAGATTTCCTTGGATACGTTTCATTCACTACATTTGAGAGTCAATTTAAGAGACCAAAACGAAGATTCCACGCCGCCAAACGAGGGCAAACCGAGCTTGTCGAACGAATCGACTCAAAGATTCGGATCGTGATCGTCCGTAACGCGTCCGACGACACGACGATGCAATGCCATAACGTTGTCGAGCAACGTTAGCATTAAAAACAATCCAGTTAAACGCGTGTCCCTCATACCTTGTCCCCGAGGACATAAAATACGAGTAAAACACAAATGAGGAGAAGCATACAAGCAGATAAGAGCGAGGCAGTAGGAGCCCAAGCACCTGTCGCTGCGAGTTCCTCCACAATGCGGCCGTAAAAGGATCGTGAAAAACCTCTTTCGAAACGGAGAGGAAAAAAGGGTGGGGTGATCGAGGAGGTACCGAAGGTCAGGATTTACGCGGAGCACGGTTTGATGCGTGCGTGTAGCACGATGGAATCGAACATCGGGCCAGGAACACCTTCATCTGTCCCTGGTGGCCGTTTCCAGCCTCCTCCAGCGCCTGCCTACCGTCCACGATACTATCTGCAAGATGAATTGGTCGGTGCACCGAGTGCAAGCGGACTGCAACGACCCGGCAGCGAGGGCACGATGCACCATCTCTTCATTTTTCCGCTCGCGGATGGAAGGCCTTCGGGAATTTGCATCGCTCCACGTGTCCGACACGCGACGAGCACCCGATCCAATTTAATTACCCGACCGAGAAGAAATTAATTACGCCAGTGACGAACACACGCCCTCAGCGGTCCACGATTCGCGAATCTTTAGTTTATTTCGAGCGTACGAGACGGAGCGTAAAAGCTGACGCGCGCGCGTAAAGTTTGAATTTATTATTCGAACCAGGTAAACGACTGCCCGGGACGAGTGTATCGTCCCCGTTGCGTGCATATGGAGGCGCGGATCAGTCGTCAGCCATATTACTGCTCGAACCATCTCCTCCAATCAGACAAATCCCTTTTACGATCGACAGAACGTTCAGCAGAGCGCTTAAAACGTGGCTGCAAACGCGAAGCGACGTTGGTTATAGATTCCCGATAGGCATAGAGGTCTGCTCAATGAACTATCGGAATCAAAAGACCGTGGATCAGAAATTCTTCGCGCGTGTATGGGCACGATGCGCACTCCCGACTCGGCTATTATATCGCGACCGTGTAATCCACTGTCATCTATATCGAGGCCCTATCGGACGAAATGACAGGCTATAAAGCGAAGACCCGCGAGCGGCTTCCCCGTCGGATTTATCGCGTGCGGATGTCTGGAAGTCCGTAGTAAGCCATGAGGGATATAAGGAGCGCTAGGATGGGCCCGAGCTACCTCGATTAACCTTCGTTTCTGCTGGTTAGAGGCAATCCGGGGCCCTCTATGTGGCAATCACGATCCGGCAACTTTGTAAATTGAAAAAAAGACAACTGACGTGACGGCTGGTCACGCCGCAATCCATTGCTAAACCGAGGCTTAATGCTAAAACCCTCGAGATGGGAACGATCATTCGAGACACTATTTTCAATTATAATTAACACGTTCTCGAATTTATTCGGAGACCAGTATCATTCTGACATTATCCTGTGCATCTTGTGTAGACGTGCAATGAACGAAACAAATTTGTTATGTATAGTTTTTAAATAAGAAAAATGTAAACACTTTATGTTCGTTGTATAAGATTACTTGAGTAATAGGAAACGCAGAAATTGTTCGAAGCTAAAACCCTCAAGAGGGCAACGACCATTTTCTTCGGGCTACTGCTTTCTACTTAACACAGTGATCCCTCGATACTGTTTGTAGAGGGTTTAGAGGTTTTAGAACCGGTAGTATAAAAAAACGTTGAACACTTTTTTCTACTTCCTTCACTCTCAGTCTAACAGAGATAAGAGTCGACAATTTCTGGAATAGCACACTTCCCCCGATAACGTTCACGTTATTGTATACAGGGTTAGGTACTGAAATTCGACCTGAAACATTTTCTTTCATAATTCCTGTTCGATGCTAATTTTTACGCGAATTGGATACTATGAATCGTAGCTCGATCTTTGACCTCTCAAATGCCAAATTATTTTGTTCCTATTAAACAGACTGTGGTTGTATATGCGTTTGTGGGAAATTTTCTCAAAAAAATTACAGAATGCACTTAATATGCAAAAATATAAGAAATACGTGACATACGAATTATTATATTTAGGGGTTGAGAGAAATCTCTACAAAGCTCCCATTTCATTAATTCTATTAATAAAATGTACATCAAAATTAATTCATTCAGCGTTCTGGAAATTAGAAGCAAGACTTCTAAGAACATTTCCTCATTAAAAAAATTCAATTTGAGTAATATATACAAGGTGTTCGGCCACCCCTGAGAAAAATTTCAATAGGAGATTCTAGAGGCCAAGCTTGCAGAATAAAAGTAACGAGTTTTTAATGGAGGATAAACATTTTGTGGAATGTCCAGTACGCTCTTTCTCGTTCCAAAGCTTTTCTGTATTCGTCAATCTAGGATAGCCCCTTAAATAAAAGGCACTGCGACCGATGCAAGACGTTCGAAAGCCGTTTCTGTCTCAGCAAATTCGTAACCGTACACAATGATTGCGAAACGGTGAATTATTCTCGCGCTGCAGCATTCATCGCGAGACCATAAAATGCAAGTACGCTCCCATGGACCGGTTGAATGCGCGGAAGCACGAATCCACGAGCCGCGGACAAGCCATGAATTTCGCTAGCCGATACACGCGACAGTAACCAGATGCCCCCGGTGACAACCATTAGCCTAACAATAAGCTCGTGTTGTACCATTGAAATTATTAATCGGCGCAATTAGCGACCGGCCAGTCCCCTACAACCTCTTAGATACGACGCAACTTTCGATCTCGAGCCATACGACCGAGCCAGCCATTTAAATGTTAGTGGTTTTTCAAGAACTTGCAGAAAAGATGTTTAAAAAATCGATAGACGTTTTTAGTACACAGTCTTTAGGCGATAAAGTTTGATTTGTGAGCAGAGAAATATTCGATTAAGTTAGTGATAAATGGAACCGTGAACAAAGTATGTATCGAAGGCTCGAAGATTTGGACAGCATGGTCGTCAATTAGGTTGCGGTACGTCACGGTTAACGTGTGGGCCGAGAATGATTTCTCGTAAAGTTTGTTTATGGGCTCTGAACACTAAGCGTTTATCGTTTATTAATTGAAACCTGAGATGGCCCGTGTACGGCGTGGCACGTTGGCTTGTTACAATGTCAATCTTTTTCCGTCTCGCGATGGCCTCGTTACTTTCGTGCCGCAAGTATGGCAGTAAACAGGATGTCGTCGATGTATGAGCACTTAAGGCGAACGGATCGCTCCGATCGACCCGAAGAACCGAAGAGAGAAAGGGACGCACAAGATGACTCGTTACTTTAATCTCTCCACGAGGAGCTTCGTGTCCTTAAATTACAGTCCCGATCAATTTTTAGTTGCCATAATTCGAGGTGTACTGAATCTTAAGTGGCCCTTATCAGAAATTTATAAAAATAAAAGAGCCAAATCTCGCGACAATGACGAGGATGTTCTCTTAGGCTACCGAAGGGTCCTTCGAGTTATTCTACTCAAATTATGTATTATAATAATAATGAATTCTTTTTTAAGTATTCCCCGATCCCGTAAATAACGCTTCTTGTGAAATATTGAAAGCATTCGATTATTTATAATTGTCCACATTTTTAACACTGTATAATAAATCTGTACTTTGGAAAGAAAAATATCATTTTCTAATTATTGGGAAACACTTCTATAATTACAAATTCCGAAACTGAAAAGAAAGATTCTGTCATTTGCCTAAGTATAACGAAAAGTCTGAAAATGAAAAATGTATCATTCGACTTCACCAAAAATCATGTGGAATCATGGAAATATATGTGTTCGATTCATTGACAGAGAACAAATATCTACCCCTCGATAATGTCTCCATATTTTAATGCCGAGGAAAATTTAAAAACCGTGGTTCTCGGATTTTCGCGATATACAGGGTGATTCGATAAGCTAGCGAGGTAACTCCCAGCATCAGTGTTCTCTCTATACGGGTATCCGTAAGCCCATGAAAGGAGGAACCAAGTTTTACGATCCTGAATCGGACGAAAGCGAAACGGAGAACAGGTACGCAGAATGGGAGACAAGGAGAGAGGAAAGGTTTACGATGTTGAATCCTGTCTACGATCTCTGATAGAGTCGTGTCTGTCAGTTTGCATGTTCATGCCACGACGTTGACCGATGCCTTCTTCTCCAGCACACCACTGACGTCATCGACGATCTATACTGGGTGGTCCAAACGCACGCAATCGTTGGTCCACCTTGCACAGGAATAAAACTAAGGGAAGATTCTCTCGAATCTTTTGATGGACAAAACTATTGCTGATTCGGGTCAAACTTTTCTAGGCCTACAAGCGGACATATCTAATTTACGGAAAATAATTTTGACAAAGTTCCAACGAAACATTAATTCTTTTCTTTGGACGAATTTACATCGACGAAGAAAATATTGCGAACGAAAACTAAAATTGGAATGTTGGGTTTAGTTCCTGAAAAAAGTATCGAATTTTTGAGTCAAGTAAACAATTATATTACATACGTTACCGTATTCCACGATCCTGAAACAATAGCTTTAATCGAACAATTTTATAATGTATATGAACACTATACAAGAATCTTAAACTGATCGACGACTTGTGAGGGACACGCAGAAGCTCTTATTAGGAGAGCAAAAAAGGAACATGGAGGTTTCGAGTGAAATTGCTTGAAATTGCCGTAATTAGAATACGAATGAAGGATTTTGCATCTTCGCAACTGGTATTCATTCGCATTCTTCTGCGTGACACGCGTAATATAAGATAATAGAGAGGAGCGGCAGGTTAGTTAAGTATCATTTCTGGGACGGTAATTTCGGTCTTTCTGAATAATTCAGACCCAATTTCGACGGTACTAGAATTAGTTTTGCAGCTAAGATGTATAATTAACAATAATTGCTTGCGTCAAATGCAATAAATGACTGTCACAAACGAGATTTCCACTGCTACAACAGTGAAAAATTGATAATGTTAAGAAGAAAGTAAATGTTGGTACAACTGGTTAACATGTAATTGTACGCAAAAGAATAAGTAAAAAATGTGGGGTAAAATTGTTGCATATAATGCTTCGTTCCTGAGAAACTAAACTTTAAAGAATTCAAGAAAAACAAGTAGAAATAGTAGATAATTGGTCAGACGTACCAGACAAATCGAATTTATATAATTATCATAATTATATAACTCGTTGTACGATGTAATTACAATTAACTATTGACGTTTGTACTATTCAATTGTTTAAAATATATTTATATAGGTGGTGTTCAGAAAAAATGGAATTGTTATACAAAATATAAAATATGTGATTTTAATATATGGTTTGCCTCCGTAATTATGGGACAATCGAGATGGAAAATGATTCTACGGGAAAAAATAAGTGGAAAATATGGAATGAAATTTTTTCATACGAGATTTCGTTCTCGAGTAAATCAAGTTTGAAAATTCATGGGGTACAAGTAGAAATATCAAATAATGGTCAGACGCGCCAGATAAATCGCATTGAATCATCTTTAATCACTCGTCGTACGATTCGATTACAATTAATTTTTCAAGTGTATACTATTCAATTGCTTAAAATGTATTTATATACGTGGTGTTCAGAAAAAAAGGATTTGTTGCACAGGATATAAAATGTGAAAATGTGTGATTTTAATAAATAGTTTGCCCCAGTAAATAAGACAAAAATGTAGAATACAGTTTTCTTCTCGAGAAAGTCGACTTTGAAAATTCAAGGAGAACAAGTAGAAATAGTGAATAATGGTCAGACGCGTCGGACAAGTCACACTCGTACCCAATAAATTTTCAAACTCAATTATTTCAATAACGAAGCATTATACGAGAAAACTTTATTCTACGTTTTCGATTCATTTTTTCCCGTAGAATCACCTCGCACCATAATTATTCTCACATTATTGTATCGATAGGCTTAATCACATGTCGGACAAATTTTCAAATTTTTTTGTCCTAAAAATTTGTTCAGACTGTTGTCCTGGACAATATGTTTCAAAATAATTGAAACGAGTAAATAGTTTTTAATCGTTTTTAATTATCCAAAGTTCCCAAAGTACCTAATGAAAGTGTCGAAGCATCCGCATAGCGATAGAAACGTTTCTCACGTATAGAATTCCACAATTCGTTGAAACGAGCCGTTCGAACGTAGAAAAAATGCAAATAACGACATAAAATTGCTATGACCAGGGCCGTAACCTCGTCACAAACAAGGAATAAAGTTTTAAAAGCCTGTCGAAACGATGCAATGAAACGCAAGTACGCGTAACAACACTTCGCGAATCTGGACACCGGGCATCCCTAACATAACTTGTCAACCACGAAATTAGTTTACTCTGACTCGGCTCACGGGGACACTGTAATCAACGTTTCAGCCGTCTCTTAAACAGCACATTCGCGAGCAATCAAAGGAAACGGTATCGTAAATTTGTAGCCGCGGGGTCGTTCGCGGAATCACGGAAATAAACCCCGGAACGAAACGCGCGAAATAGCAGAAAATCCAACGGTGGAATAAAGCGGTCCGCGAGTACGCGTACGTGCATCCACCCCTCGTACAACGCTCGCGGCCCTCGCATAGAGCCGTAACGCATAAAACAAGAGGAGGCTGCGCTGACTTTTACGAGTGCCTCGTTGTTTGTTCGAGGAATTATCGAGCCGAGACTGCGCGTCTTTAATTGCTCGACCTTTCTTTGCTACTGCTTCAAATGGCCTCCCCCTCGTCAACGCCGTGGGCGCGAAAGATTATTTAATTAACTCGCCACACGGTGAAACTGAGACACTCGATCGCGAATTAGTTTTTTTAAACCAGAAATCTAAATGAAAATTTACAAATAACAAATTTCGTTTCGTGAACAAATTGACTTTAGCCTTATATTTATCGTTGTATTTGATTGTAATCACTTGTTACCGTTTTCAGCGTATACGCGTTTATTAAAATTATCTTTTAGAATGTCGATTGAATCAGATTTTTTAAACCAGAAATCTAAATGAAAATTTACAAATAACAAATTCTGTTTCCTGAACAAATTGACTTTAGCCTTATATTTATCGTCGTTTCAAAGCACTGGAAAGGCAAAATTAATATTTTTAAATATAATATTGTAATATAAGTAATTAAAAAAATTTAAGTGTAATTTGATAAACCTTTCTAGAGACCTCAGAAAATGTACGATTCTAGTTTTCATCTAATACAAACGCACGATGCGATCGATAGCAATTAACAGAAACGAAATTGCAAAGCGGGTTTGATCTATGGATCTTCGAAGAAATTCCTCCTGCGAGGTACATATATTGTAGTTGGATACAGATCTCGCGATCGCTTACACAAACCATGGAATTGATAAATAATAACAGGGGAAGGAATAATCGTCGTGGAGCGTCGAGCAAGTGCACGGCTCTCGGGTAAGAATATCGATGAATGGCAAAAATGGCCCGTTCGAGTTACGACGGATCGATCCGCCATGCTGGGTGTTTGTCCCGATCGAAGGTGATTTTATAAAGGAGACCGCCGTGACGGAAGATATTGTAGAACAAGTTCCCTGTGCCGGCTGGGTGGCCCGTCGTGCATATATGAACAACCAAGACAGTTTCGCTCCCATTGGCTCGTACGTTATGCAACTCGAATTGCATTAAAAATTCACTATACTGAGTAAATGCTACGAACGAGGGATCGGATACCAGAGACCATTTATTCGATACACGACTATCCTTAAAAATGAATAAAAAACACTTTGGTCTGCTCCATTTTCGAGTAAAAATTTTCAATTTCGTAAAAGAATGCGAATTACAAGTAGGATGAGAAATTTGTACAGAGAAACTAAAATTACCACTACTGTACAAAAGAACGCGTAGCAAACGTAATATAAAAAGTAAATAAATAATTGGATTTAGTAAGTTTTTGTTATTTCTTGCGAAATAAATATTTCAAATGCATTTATTACGAAAAAAGTATTTAGCATAAAGTGTGTAAAAAATCGTATCTCGTTTGAGAATGTTTCCTTGAGTGCATCAAGTCTCTGAGAAAGCACTGATCGAGATTACTAATTATTCGCGTTCTCGGTTCGCGCTACTTTTTACGTTTTATTGGAGTTTCCGTTCGGACGAGGCTTGAGCGACTTCTTGTTGCAGCTTGTAGAAAATATTAAATTTTTCGATGCACGCGTATTTGCACACGTCACGTATTGAGAAACTAGTCTCGTGGAAGGAAATGCGCTCGTCGTGGATGCAGTTATTGAAACCAAAACTTGTTTATAAACCAGTCTTATACTACTCACGTTTCTTTGATCTCAAGTTTCGCTAATGCTTTGTAGGGTTTAAGTGCTTTCAATGCCAATTATTGGATGTTCACGGAGTTTCATGAAATTCTTTATTACAAGCGAGGAAAATGATAACGGGTGTACATTCCTTTCATTTTATTACCCCTAAACTAAATCCAACTTCTTTCTTTTCTTTCAATTAACTTTCAATTTAGTAATTCTCGTGGGAGTTGCGTAGTTTTGCACGCACATTACAAAATCAGGTTAAAAGAAAGAAGAATTAATTAAACTTGAATGTTACATTTATTTTTAACTTTGTTTCAACATTCGAGCTCTTAAGAACCTGATTTTGAACATCGTGAGACGTAAGGTATAGACTGAAATTGTAGATAAATACTTGTAATTAAATTGTACCACTCGCCGATGTTCAAAAAAGGAAAGTATCGTGGTGCAATGAAATACAAGCACAGCGGGATTTCGAACTGGACACACTGTTTTAATTTGTCAACCAACGGGACTAATTTTTCGCCAAACTGGGCCCCACGTGTCCCACCGATATGAAAGATATCCGCTGTTAGGCCACTAAAGACGTCCTATTAATCGCACGGATCGCAGAACATTATAATATTAATAACTTGCTACCCAGACAAATACGATCGAATATTTGAAAAAAAAATTTTTTGTATTTCTTTATATTATATCATCTTTATTTATAGAATTTTTTTTAAATTTCGAAAAATATTATAGACAAACGTAAAAACAAGAAAGTGAAAAACTAAGAAAAGAGGCATATTTTTGAGAAACTCGACTGTTCCTAAACAGGTGTAGGTGAGGTGACATGATTCTATGTTTTATCGCGTTATCTGTATCATCTGGTATCTACAGGGTGACTAAAGAACACAACCGCGAGGAATTATTATCGAATCGCGTCCGAGCCTACGCAGTCTCTGTGACAATAAAAGTGGACACACCTCGATGGACACGTGTGTTCAGAGACTCTGGCCGACAGGAATGTCAAAGACACCCTTTCTAGTTACCAGTCAGCAACAACCATAACACAGATCAACAAATTTTAAACAATAATTAGTATTAGAGATAGGAAAAAATTGTTCAGCTTAAGTTCTATAAATACAAGGCACAATTTTATTCAAGTGCAGATTTTGTATACAGGGTGGAAGATTCTAGAGGCCAAATAATTTTAATGGGAGATTCTAGAGGCCAAAATAAGACGAACATCAAGAATATCAATTTCTTGACTGAGGCTTCATTAAAAAGTTATTAAAAAATTAAATTGAAAAATTTCAAATCATTCTGAAAAAATTATTTTTGGTTGCGGGGCTCAATTACAATCATTTTTGGTGAATACACATACCTCTGAAATCCTACTCACTTTCGAGAAAAAAATTCGTGAAGGTACTGAAATTTTTAGACGAAATTAAAAAATTTCAAATCATACTAAACAAATTATATTTAGTTACAGGGACCAATTACAAGTATTTTTGGTGAGTAGACATATCCCCAAAATCCTACCCATTTTCTAGAAAAAAATTCAGTACGTGCGGAACTTTAAACGTTAATAACTTTTTAACGAAGTCTCCATCAACAAATTAGTATTCTTAATTTTCGTCTTATTTTGGTCTCTAGACTAGAATTCGCCGTTAAAATTTTGCCCAGGGGTGGCCGAACACCCTGTATGTTAAAATAAAATATAATTTTTTTTAAATTTATACACAATTTTTCAAAAATGTACTATTTAATTTTGTTTAAATTTATTTATACTAAAAAAATTACTAAATAATAAATAAAAATCAATGTATACATACTCATTATTTGTGCACAAGAATATGTTGATTTTCATAAATTGGATTTGTGAAACTAGGCATAAAGAACGTACGACGTTCGTTGTAAATAATCGTTAGTTGCAAGGTGTGGAGAGAACACCAAAATGAGAATTTATCAAAATCACTCACCGATCGCTGTGAAGTTGGACGGTGAGAAAAGCTGTCCTCCGACGAATGAAGACGTCGGATCGGTGTCACGAAGCCCGCGAAGGAAATGTTTAATGGAGATTGCCAGATAACAAACGCAACTCCGCTTCGGTTCGAACACACTCGGAACATCGCGTGACTTAGCGGAATACTGAAGGCGAATTTGCATGTTGGCCTAAATTGGAAAAGACCTCGGGGGGTGCATCCGACTTTGTACGATGTTCACCAGGTGGGTGTTTATTCGCTACCACGTAGAGAGAAACGCGATACGAGGTGCCGCGTTCTGGCCAGGTGTCGGCGACCATAAAACTTATCTAAGATCTTTCTGTTAATTCCGTTCTATTTCGATCCCATTGACACGGTTAATTCGCTCGCGAATAAATTACCTTTCCAGCTTCTTTGTCTCTAGGGCACGCCTTGAAGAGATTACGTACCTGAAAAATAAAAGAAATTGTAAAATGAAAACGAGGAACAAGGAAAATTCCAAATCGAACCTTCTTTAGTAGCTAAAAAATCAAAATTCCATATCGAGTATTCGACGTTTCTATTTGAACTCGTGCAAATTTTATTCCAAAGCGAGACTATGATTTTTATAATGCTACTAAGTTCATAAAATTAATGATAATAATAAGTTTAGAACTGTTCGAATGCGAAAACACGAAAATTAAATCGGAAACCTTGTACTGGAACGCGAAATATAATAATAAAATTCAGAGTCGTGAGATTCTGATTTTCAATAAATAACAATAATGACAGTACTAAAATCAACTGTAATAATAAATAGAAAATGTATGTTGTACTGGAACGTAAAGTAATAAAATTCAGATTCATGTCAAAATGTACTTAGAGTAAAATATGTAACTATCGAAGTATTTATTACGTCAGGCACGTAACATAATTATTTTGATAGCTGCAATTTCCATTAGACAATTTAAACGTCGAATAGTATATGCGTTTATTTACTTGCCAGTTTCTTGGTATAATTAATCTCGAACTACTTAATGTGATGGATATTCAATAATTACACAAACTCTCTAACCTCACTTTTCACTCTCATCACGCACGCTGTCTCCCGTCTTTTTCCCTCTCTTTTATCCATTCCCTCCATACTGCCAACCTCATCTTCGCGTATTTATTACCAACCTATTTCCCTTTCTCACCGCTTTCATATTATCTCATACACCCACCATAGAAACCACCACACTTAACATATTATTAATATTCATAAAATATACGTTAAGGAAATATGTTAATACCGTTATATAAATAAACTTTCATTTAAATTTTACAGTCAGCACTTCACGCACCGCTAGCTGATTAATTGACTTTTCGTTACCATGCAGTTATCGACCGCTAGTCGATTAATCGACTTTTCGTTACCGTGCGGTTATCGATCGTTAGTGGATTAATCGACTTTTGAATAGCAATGGTTATCGGCCGGTTTTCATTTCGATAAAATGAATATTAAATAATATTTTAACAATTATAAATCCCAATGAACTTTTGTACTTTGAAAGAAGGGTCGTTTGTGAATAGTTACTTTAACACGTTGACTGCCGCGCGCATTTTACGTGGTTTGCCCATGGCGCCAACATGAATTTTGGCTACAACATCGTGGGGGTCACCGGTGACCCCCAAGGCAGTCAACGTGTTAATCTTAAGCGATAGATAAAGTGTTGATATCACCACTCATCGAAAAGAGTTAAACTTTAGTCTATATTTATAGATAGTTAAATAATTGTCACAGGCGAACGGCAATCCACTTAAATATCTACGATTGTTTTTAATTTTTACTTATCACTAGTTTGTAATAACAAGAATTAATTAATGATGTTGTATGTACTTTATCTTATGTATGCTAAGTATAATTAAAAACACAAAAAAACTAATATAAGAATGGTAATATTATAAATTAAAACGTTCTTTCTTTCGACTTCTTAATCCTCTAAAGGTACTTTTTAAAGTAAACTTAGAGACCTAAGTGGAGATAAAGAGCTCGATTTGTTTATACGATAGAATCGAATCGAGAACATTCAGCGCGTCAGTCGCTGCAGTACGTATAGCGTTTTGCTAGTAATTTCTGTTGATCTGACTTGTAATGGTATTATGTAGTAGGTCGTTGTTGTTCCATTTTAAAAAATTAACTCGACCTAGAAATCTCTCCCACCACTCCATCTATACAAAAATTATTTATACCACATAATTTTCCCCTTTAAATAAAATAACTTTTGCAAGAACACTTTCTTGATACATTCAGTACCTCATGAGATATTCCACCATTCGTACTTAAACGTAATACCCTATATTCCTAAGCGTTATATCTTCAACACTAATCAAAATCAGCTGAACACATTGAAGCTTAATAAATTCATGTTGAAAAGCACTATCGCATGATCCAAAAAAAATATATAGTCCATTTAAAAAACGAAACAAAATTTTCGTTTACCAAAATAGAGATTCCATTTTATCCTGCAATTTACATATAAGCAATTTCTTCGTATCGTCAATAATTATTGAAATATCGCGACTGTCACACTTTAGCGTGGACACCCTGTAGAGATAAAAACAGTTCTAATAAAGTGAAAATTAACGACCAGTCAACGATAAAAACTTACAATTTCCATCCCCAATCGGTGTTTGGCTCGCCGTGCGTCGTTCCATGATGGATTCCGAGGATCGGAAATCCCAGAACGGAACGGAATAAATACGAAACGACCGGGGAGAACGAGTTCAGTTGGTAATTACACGACGTGGCATTCCGCTATTTCGAATCGCCACGAAGACGAACGAAGGGAAAGAAAAGGGACGCGGACTTAATTTATTCCCGGCCAATAATCGTCGGGAATCGGCCGACCGAAATGGATTTCAGGCGAGCCAGACCGACCGATGGAATGTGACACCTGCCCGGTGCGCTTCCCGTCAGGAATCGCGAAACCAGACACTCTCCAAATCCTCCATCTTCCGTTTTTACACTTCTGGGCCGCGCGCCAAATACTCGCGGAGGCCACGTGATTCACCGGAGCACCTAATTATTTGTTCTTTTCTACCCGTCCCGGCTTCTGGGACCTCTTAAACTGAAAACGTCCACATGACGGACTCAATCCGGGCCCGGAATCCGCGACGAATTAAATGGCACCCGATCGGACCGGTTCGCTTCGATTCATGCGAGTTACGAACGGATGTATTTAATTGCGAGGCACGCGACGTGCCGCGAGTATTAATTGGCCCGTTCGCGGCTGATCGCCGAGATCGATCCAAACGAAATTATACCGCTACCTCGATCCCCCCCCCCCTTCCCCCCGACGCGATCGTAATTGGGAAATTTGCGACTCGCGTCAATCGTTCTTCGTTTCACGAACCTGCCGCAATCTTTGCACCTAAGCCGCCTGTTTTGAATATTAAATTCGTACGTTGGTGGACAAAATTATGAAACGGTAATAGAATATTTTGTTCTTATTAACTTAAGGGGGTAGTCTCATGTGTACGTTGCAAAATTTAACCATGTTTATTAATTTTTTTTAACTAAATGTTACATCTAACGCTATAATTTATTTTCGCAATCTACTTAACTATCTTTTGGGAATACAAGATAAATTTTTCAATATTTTTTATTGACTTTTCATGTTTTTATTACGCCCACAGTAAATATGTGTTTAAACACTGGCGCAGGTGATTGCAACTCTCACGGTTGACTAAATCAAAAAGATTGTTATTTGGTAGGTTTTCTGTTATCGCCCGTAGCAAAATAATTAACTTATGTTGAAAATTGGCAAAATAGCGATAGCTTAAATTAAAAATTGCAAAATTTTGTCTTTTTCCGCAACATTTTAATAAAAGAGTATGATATACTCATAAAAATATAATTTTGGTACGGACGAGAGCCATTAGTATTAGTTTTCCGTAGACACTTCAGCAGTGTGTTCTACAAGTAAAAATAAGACTAAAGTGCTACATAACAAAAAATTCATAAATGCTTTGTTAAGAAGTTACAAGAAAAATATGAAATGTGATGTTTTTTTTCTCAGCATAATTTACAATTCATAATTATCGAAGATGGATTTTTATTTTAGCTAAACATTATTTGTTCTATCGAAGATAGTTTAGTTTATAATTCTTCCTATTGTTTTTGTGTGTTATTTTAAAATTTGTCTTAGATTCTTTTCTGTAATTGAGATAAAGTTTATTCATTCTCTCGTTTGTTCTTTGCAATATTCTTCGCGATTAATAATATTAACACCTTACCGTGCCATTTAGCTGGACGAAATCCAGGCCCAAACGATAGGCGTCAACGCGCGGTAAACAGACCAGACTGATACTAAACTGCTTTGTAACAGAGATTATAAGAATCGTGACCGACTCTTGTGGCACACCGATAGGAACTAAAACTCAATCACAATCGTGATTTGCTGTCCGGGAGCTCATGATGTTTACGTTTGGGACGACTTTCTGTTCGCGAGTCTGGCTCGTGGCATTCATGTTTGGGCCAAAATCTTCGTCACGAGTCAAACTCGTTAAAGTACGGGAAGGGGTTAATATTTAAAAAAAAAACCATTGCATATTTTTTAATACGTATCCCATACAATATATACCCATGTTAACGAGACTGTCTGTACAAAACACCTACGGGTCGTAAGTGACCCAACGATACCAGTGACGTAATCTTCATTCCAGCCAAACAGTAATAAAGTAACGTTAAAAGAAAAATTATTATACGCATATTTTTTACACGTATCCCATACAATACATACTCATATTTACGAGACTGTCCGTATAAAATACGAGCGGGTCATAAGTGACCCAACGATACCAGAGGCATAATCGTCATATCAGCTCAAGAATAATACACATATAATAAAATAACGTTAAAATAATTCTGTCGAATTAACAGTTGATTAAATTTACAAATTTCACGAACCAGACGGAAAGATTCTCGCCAAACAATAATAAAATGGCGTTAAAATAAAAATCATTATATGCATATTTTTGACACGTATCCCATACAATACATACTCACGTTTACGAGACTGTCCGTACAAAGCACCAGCGGGCCGTAAGTGACCCAACGATACCAGAGGCATAATCGTCATACCAGCCTAAGAATAATACACATATAATAAAATAACGTTAAAATAATTCTCTCAAATTAATGGTTAATTAAATTTACGAATTTCACGAACCGGTCAGAAAGATACTCGTTTAGAAACGTCGAGCGTGGATCGATCATCCCTTAGTTAAACTCCCGCACGTCAGGATTTACGGTCATGATCGTTTCAGCTGCCGAGAAACCGGTGATCTCCGTTTCTCGTTTTATCCACGCATGAAAAACTAGCTGCGTAGGGCAGGGCCGCGGATTTTCTTCCGGTTTGCTGGCAGCTCGCCGTGTTCCCATAAAGTCCAACTAAGGCGTACGGTGCAATATGCATGCTGGCCCCGGCCCGTTTCCTTGCGTTTCTTCTCGTTAAAGGGCCTCGTAGATCGATCGACTTGGCATGTATGTAGTCACTCGTTGTTATTCTTATCCGCCGTCGTTTCTCCCTTTCCACCGTCTCTTTACGACCGTTTGCTGCTTCGTTTGTTTCTCCGCGCCCGTTTTTCCGTCTAATCCCCCCCCCCCCCTCTGGATTCATTTTGCTCCAATTGTTTCGCCGTCGAAGCGTTTTACTTTCTTTCCGCCGCGGCCCGAGTTCACAGGCGGTAATCCAATCCGCGCGATAAAGATCTATCCCGTGGAACGTAAAGCTGGGATCGTTCGTTCCCTGGATTGATGTTGAAAAATACCCGCGCCGGGCTTATGTTAATAAACAAGCCTCCATTTATTGTTTCCGCGTTTGTGTTCCCCGCGGACTTCCTTGTAACCATTACGCATAAAATACTCGCGGTGTTAACTAACGCTGCTCGCGGTTTCCTCTCGTCGAACACACCGACTCAACCCCTTTATCTTCCAGCAACTTCGATCTATGGGCTCAGCGTTTATTCGCTACGACCACTCGAACGATAAAATGAGAAATTCGAGTCCATATATTTAGAACTGGAGTACGTTATGGAGTATATTATTTGTTGCGTGGAAAATTCCGTAGGAAGAAGATTATGGCGAATAAGCTAGCGTTTGTTAACACGATCCTCGGGTGAACGAAAAAGGTAGAGACCGTGTTCGAGTTTATAATTATTCGCAGCAACTTTTTCAGAGTATCGTGGGTGGAGTGCAATTGCTGCAACATCCGGCGGAGAATGCGGAATAATAAAGAGAGAGACTGGTGGACTACAAAGTTTCGATATTTACGCGCGCATATTCACCCGTGACTCGATCCAATTCTCGCGGACTGCTCCTTTTTCCTTCTTACGGACCCAAATGAATTACTGCTCGGAATTAAAACGTGCCGTGCGAACGGAGAACGCCATTGCTGATAAAGATCGGCTATTTGGTGGAACATTTTTCAAGAAATATTTTAAAACGTCATTTTTGAAAAAAGTGACCACTACGTTGCAAAAATTAATTTGTAATACTAAGAATCGAATCTTTCAAGTCGTAAAAATCTAATGGTGAAAGCACTAGTATTAATGTTATAATTTGTATGCCTTTAAAAATAATTTAATAAGCTTGGAATAAAAATAAAATAGTTTCTTCGATATAGGTTGTTTACTTTCTATTATTCGCGAGACAGTAATGTTCTTATAGAAATTTCTCGTTCGCTGTATTTGTCAGATCGGCGCGACGGTCCATATTGTAGAAGGCGCGTTACAACTCGGATAATTCGAAACAAGTGTTGCGCCTAATTTACTACTTTACGCGTCCTGAATAAAGTAACCGCGGACGTCGAAACTTTCCCTAACGCGAATACGGCTATTCAAATGCGTTATGCATAATGCATCGGTCAACGGAACCGCGAAACTTTACGAACTACGCGGGAACCGATGTCTCAATTACGCTTGCATTTAATTCAATTCTCTGTTCGCGGATAACCGAGCAAACATATTCGAGCATGTGTTGACAGATGAAAAGATAAGCGTACGGAATAAATTCTGACGGCGCGAATAGTCTTTCGGTACCAGCGGGCCCTGGAATGTTGTCAACGAAGAGAAACTTCAACAAGAGAAAAACAGAAATAAATATTACGCTTTGGTGGTAAGTCAGATTTCTTGAGAGAAATTTAAAAAATTGCAATTATAAAACGATCGATCTACAAACTCGACGCTACGGTTCATTAACCCCTTAACGTACGATTTAATTCCAAATAATTATCCAAACGTATACTATTTAATTTTGTTTAAACTTGATCGTACTAGTAATGGCCACGAAAAAGAATAGATTTGTATTACGAGAATCACGTGAATCTTAATATGTGATGATATTAACACATTAAGACCGCTGTCCGTCACCGCTAATATTGTAGACCAAAGTGAGATACACGAAGATGCTAGAAATAATATTATAAGAAATTGTAAATGTAATCTAAAAAACGTAATAAGATGAATGTATGACGAAATAGTGACTGATACAGTAGATCACGCACACGCGACAGTGGTCAACGTCTGCTAGTTCGCAAAGTCACGTATACGAGAAAGAGGCCGCCAAGTGTCAATAGACAACGTGCTCGGCCACTCCAGGAAAAACTTTCAATGGGAGATTCTAGAGGCCAAAATAAGACCAAAATCAAGAATACTAATTTGTAGATTGAGATTTCGTAAAAAATTTATTAACATTTAAAATTTCATACCGACTGGAAAAATTTTCGGAGAAATTAAAAAAATTCAAACCGCTCCGGAAAAGTTATTTTCACTTGCGCGGGTCAATTACAATCATTTTTTGTAAACAGACATATCCCCGAAATTCTAACCATCTTCGAGAACAAAATTCCTAAACGAAAATCTAATGTGAGGTCAGAAAAGGTTCCTCAAAATTCCATGCGATCCTTTAAAGTGTCATAACTCCCGAGTGGATTGGACGATTTTAATGTTCAAAAAAGAAAAAAACGCGTATTTTGGTGTAGAATATGTAGAAACTCCAAAAATATTTGGAATCCAGCTCCTAACCCCGTAAAGTGAGAAAACCCCATAACATGGTCCAACTTTCATACGGCCATAACTCGTACAATAGTGAATGGATCTCATTGAAATTTTTCCCTGTATTTGAGCCCATGGGTACCTACAAGAAAGTATTAAACAACTTTTCCGTACAGCGTCCACCAAAAAAAAGACACACGAAATACTACTTTTTAACAGAAATCGGCGCCAAAATGCTTCACAGAAATTTCATGCGAATCTTTAAAGTGTCGTAACTCCCGAACGGATTGGACGATTTTAACGTTCAAAAAAGCAAACAACGCGTATTTTGGTGTAGAATATGTAGAAACTCCAAAAATATTCGGAATCCTGCTCCTTAACCCCACAAAGTGTGAAAACCCCATAACATGGTCCAATTTTCAAACGGCAATTACTCGTATAATAGTCAATGGATTTTAATGAAATTTGTTTCTGAAGTAGAGCCCATGGATGCCTACAAAAAAGTATTAAACAACTTTTCCGTACAGCGTCCACCAAAAAAAAGACACACGAAATACTACTTTTTAGCTGAAATCGGCCGCGAAATGCTTCACAGAAATTTCATGCGAATCTTTAAAGTGTCGTAACTCCCGAACGGAGTGGACGATTTTAATATTCAAAAAAGCAAACGACGCGTATTTTGGTGTAGAATATGTAGAAACTCCAAAAATATTCGGAATCCTGCTCCTTAACCCCGCAAAGTGAGAAAACCCCATAACATGGTCCAATTTTCAAACGGCAATTACTCGTATAATAGTCAATGGATTTTAATGAAATTTGTATCTGAAGTAGAGCCCATGGATGCCTACAAAAAAGTATTAAACAACTTTTCCGTACAGCGTCCACCAAAAAAAAGACACACGAAATACTACTTTTTAGCTGAAATCGGCCGCGAAATGCTTCACAGAAATTTCATGCGAATCTTTAAAGTGTCGTAACTCCCGAACGGATTGGACGATTTTAACGTTCAAAAAAGCAAACAACGCGTATTTTGGTGTAGAATATGTAGAAACTCCAAAAATATTCGGAATCCTGCTCCTTAACCCCACAAAGTGTGAAAACCCCATAACATGGTCCAATTTTCAAACGGCAATTACTCGTATAATAGTCAATGGATTTTAATGAAATTTGTTTCTGAAGTAGAGCCCATGGATGCCTACAAAAAAGTATTAAACAACTTTTCCGTACAGCGTCCACCAAAAAAAAGACACACGAAATACTACTTTTTAAGAGAAATCGGCGCCAAAACGCTTCACAGAAATTTCATGAGAATCTTTAAAGTGTCATAACTCCCGCACGGATTGGACGATTTCAATGTTCAAAAAAGCAAAAAACGCGTATTTTGGTGTAGAATATGTAGAAACTCCAAAAATATTTGGAATTCAGCTCCTTAACCCCGTAAAGTGTGAAAACCCCATAACATGGTCCAATTTTCAAACGGCAATTACTCGTATAATAGTCAATGGATTTTAATGAAATTTGTATCTGAAGTAGAGCCCATGGATGCCTACAAAAAAGTATTAAACAACTTTTCCGTACAGCGTCCACCAAAAAAAAGACACACGAAATACTACTTTTTAGCTGAAATCGACCGCGAAATGCTTCACAGAAATTTCATGCGAATCTCTAAAGTGTCGTAACTCCCGAACGGAGTGGACAATTTTAATATTCAAAAAAGCAAACGACGCGTATTTTGGTGTAGAATATGTAGAAACTCCAAAAATATTCGGAATCCTGCTCCTTAACCCCGCAAAGTGAGAAAACACCATAACATGGTCCAATATTCAAACGGCAATTACTCGTACAATAACAAATGGATCATATTGAAATTTGCTTCCGAAGTAGAGTCCATGGATGCCAACAAAAGAGTATTAAACAACTTTTCCGCACAGCGTCCACCAAAAAAAAGACACACGAAATACTACTTTTTAAGAGAAATCGGCGCCAAAATGCTTCACAGAAATTTCATGCGAATCTTTAAAGTGTCGTAACTCCCGAACGGATTGGACGATTCTAATATTCAAAAAAGCAAACAACGCGTATTTTGGTCTAGAATAAGTAGAAACTCCATAAATAATCGGAATCCAGCTCCTTAACCCCGTAAAATGAGAAAACCCCATAACATGGTCCTATTTTCATACGGTCATAACTCGTACAATAATAAATGGATCATATTGAAATTTGCTTCCGAAGCAGAGCCCATGCATGCCTACAAAAAAGTATTAATCAACTTTTCCGTACGGCGTCCAACAAAAAAAAGACACACGAAATACTACTTTTTAGCTGAAATCGGCCGCGAAATGCTTCACAGAAATTTCATGCGAATCTTTAAAGTGTCGTAACTCCCGAACGGAGTGGACGATTTTAATATTCAAAAAAGCAAACGACGCGTATTTTGGTGTAGAATATGTAGAAACTCCAAAAATATTCGGAATCCTGCTCCTTAACCCCGCAAAGTGAGAAAACACCATAACATGGTCCAATATTCAAACGGCAATTACTCGTACAATAACAAATGGATCATATTGAAATTTGCTTCCGAAGTAGAGTCCATGGATGCCTACAAAAAAGTATTAAACAACTTTTCCGTACAGCGTCCACCAAAAAAAAGACACACGAAATACTACTTTTTAGCTGAAATCGGCCGCGAAATGCTTCACAGAAATTTCATGCGAATCTTTAAAGTGTCATAACTCCCGAACGGATTGAGCGATTTTAATGTTCAAAAAAGCAAACAACGCGTATTTGGTGTAGAATATGTAGAAACGCCATAAATATTCGGAATCCTGCTCCTTAACCCCGCAAAGTGTGAAAACCCCATAACATGGTCCAATATTCATACGGTCATAACTCGTACAATAATAAATGGATCATATTGAAATTTGCTTCCGAAGCAGAGCCCATGCATGCCTACAAAAAAGTATTAATCAACTTTTCCGTACGGCGTCCAACAAAAAAAAGACACACGAAATACTACTTTTTAGCTGAAATCGGCCGCGAAATGCTTCACAGAAATTTCATGCGAATCTTTAAAGTGTCGTAACTCCCGAACGGAGTGGACGATTTTAATATTCAAAAAAGCAAACGACGCGTATTTTGATGTAGAATATGTAGAAACTCCAAAAATATTCGGAATCCTGCTCCTTAACCCCGCAAAGTGAGAAAACACCATAACATGGTCCAATATTCAAACGGCAATTACTCGTACAATAACAAATGGATCATATTGAAATTTGCTTCCGAAGTAGAGTCCATGGATGCCTACAAAAAAGTATTAAACAACTTTTCCGTACAGCGTCCACCAAAAAAAAGACACACGAAATACTACTTTTTAGCTGAAATCGGCCGCGAAATGCTTCACAGAAATTTCATGCGAATCTTTAAAGTGTCATAACTCCCGAACGGATTGAGCGATTTTAATGTTCAAAAAAGCAAACAACGCGTATTTGGTGTAGAATATGTAGAAACGCCATAAATATTCGGAATCCTGCTCCTTAACCCCGCAAAGTGTGAAAACCCCATAACATGGTCCAATATTCATACGGTCATAACTCGTACAATAATAAATGGATCATATTGAAATTTGCTTCCGAAGCAGAGCCCATGCATGCCTACAAAAAAGTATTAATCAACTTTTCCGTACGGCGTCCAACAAAAAAAAGACACACGAAATACTACTTTTTAGCTGAAATCGGCCGCGAAATGCTTCACAGAAATTTCATGCGAATCTTTAAAGTGTCGTAACTCCCGAACGGAGTGGACGATTTTAATATTCAAAAAAGCAAACGACGCGTATTTTGGTGTAGAATATGTAGAAACTCCAAAAATATTCGGAATCCTGCTCCTTAACCCCGCAAAGTGAGAAAACACCATAACATGGTCCAATATTCAAACGGCAATTACTCGTACAATAACAAATGGATCATATTGAAATTTGCTTCCGAAGTAGAGTCCATGGATGCCTACAAAAAAGTATTAAATAACTTTTCCGTACAGCGTCCACCAAAAAAAAGACACACGAAATACTACTTTTTAGCTGAAATCGGCCGCGAAATGCTTCACAGAAATTTCATGCGAATCTTTAAAGTGTCATAACTCCCGAACGGATTGAGCGATTTCAATGTTCAAAAAAGCAAAAAACGCGTATTTTGGTGTAGAATATGTAGAAACTCCAAAAATATTTGGAATCCAGCTCCTTAACCCCGTAAAGTGTGAAAACCCCATAACATGGTCCAATTTTCAAACGGCAATTACTCGTATAATAGTCAATGGATTTTAATGAAATTTGTTTCTGAAGTGGAGCCCATGGATGCCTACAAAAAAGTATTAAACAACTTTTCCGTACAACGTCCACCAAAAAAAAGACACACGAAATACTACTTTTTAAGAGAAATCGGCGCCAAAACGCTTCACAGAAATTTCATGAGAATCTTTAAAGTGTCATAACTCCCGAACGGATTGGACGATTTTAATGTTCAAAAATGCAAACGACGCGTATTTTGGTGTAGAATAAGTAGAAACGCCATAAATATTCGCAATCCAGCTCCATAACCCAGTAAACTGAGAAAACCCCATAACATGGTCCAATTTTCAAACGGCAATTACTCGTATAATAGTCAATGGATTTTAATGAAATTTGTATCTGAAGTAGAGCCCATGGATGCCTACAAAAAAGTATTAAACAACTTTTCCGTACAGCGTCCACCAAAAAAAAGACACACGAAATACTACTTTTTAGCTGAAATCGACCGCGAAATGCTTCACAGAAATTTCATGCGAATCTCTAAAGTGTCGTAACTCCCGAACGGAGTGGACAATTTTAATATTCAAAAAAGCAAACGACGCGTATTTTGGTGTAGAATATGTAGAAACTCCAAAAATATTCGGAATCCTGCTCCTTAACCCCGCAAAGTGAGAAAACACCATAACATGGTCCAATATTCAAACGGCAATTACTCGTACAATAACAAATGGATCATATTGAAATTTGCTTCCGAAGTAGAGTCCATGGATGCCAACAAAAAAGTATTAAACAACTTTTCCGCACAGCGTCCACCAAAAAAAAGACACACGAAATACTACTTTTTAAGAGAAATCGGCGCCAAAATGCTTCACAGAAATTTCATGCGAATCTTTAAAGTGTCGTAACTCCCGAACGGATTGGACGATTCTAATATTCAAAAAAGCAAACAACGCGTATTTTGGTCTAGAATAAGTAGAAACTCCATAAATAATCGGAATCCAGCTCCTTAACCCCGTAAAATGAGAAAACCCCATAACATGGTCCTATTTTCATACGGTCATAACTCGTACAATAATAAATGGATCATATTGAAATTTGCTTCCGAAGCAGAGCCCATGCATGCCTACAAAAAAGTATTAAATAACTTTTCCGTACAGCGTCCACCAAAAAAAAGACACACGAAATACTACTTTTTAGCTGAAATCGGCGCCAATATGTATCACAGAAATTTCATGCGAATATTTAAAGTGTCATAACTCCCGAACGGATTGGACGATTTTAATGTTCAAAAAAGCAAACAACGCGTATTTTGGTGTAGAATAAGTAGAAACGCCATAAATATTCGGAATCCAGCTCCATAACCCAGTAAACTGAGAAAACCCCATAACATGCTCCAATTTTCAAACGGCCATAACTCGTACAATAGTGAATGGATCTCATTGAAATTTTTCCCTGTATTTGAGCCCATGGGTACCTACAAGAAAGTATTAAACAACTTTTCCGTACAGCGTCCACCAAAAAAAAGACACACGAAATACTACTTTTTAACAGAAATCGGCGCCAAAATGCTCCACAGAAATTTCATGAGAATCTTTAAAGTGTCGTAACTCCCGAACGGATTGGACGATTTTAATGTTCAAAAAAGCAAACAACGCGTATTTTGGTGTAGAATAAGTAGAAACGCCATAAATATTCGGAATCCAGCTCCATAACCCAGTAAACTGAGAAAAACCCATAACATGCTCCAATTTTCAAACGGCCATTACTCGTACAATACTGAATGGATCTCATTGAAATTTTTCCCTGTATTTGAGCCCATGGGTACCTACAAGAAAGTATTAAACAACTTTTCCGTACAGCGTCCACCAAAAAAAAGACACACGAAATACTACTTTTTAACAGAAATCGGCGCCAAAATGCTTCACAGAAATTTCATGAGAATCTTTAAAGTGTCGTAACTCCCGAACGGATTGGACGATTTTAATGTTCAAAAAAGCAAACAACGCGTATTTTGGTGTAGAATAAGTAGAAACGCCATAAATATTCGGAATCCAGCTCCATAACCCAGTAAAATGAGAAAACCCCATAACATGGTCCAATATTCAAACGGCAATTACTCGTACAATAATAAATGGATCATATTGAAATTTGCTTCCGAAGTAGAGCCCATGGATGCCTACAAAAAAGTATTAATCAACTTTTCCGTACAGCGTCCACCAAAAAAAAGACACACGAAATACTACTTTTTAAGAGAAATCGGCGCCAAAATGCTTCACAGAAATTTCATGAGAATCTTTAAAGTGTCGTAACTCCCGAACGGATTGGACGATTTTAATGTTCAAAAAAGCAAACAACGCGTATTTTGGTGTAGAATAAGTAGAAACGCCATAAATATTCGGAATCCAGCTCCATAACCCAGTAAACTGAGAAAAACCCATAACATGCTCCAATTTTCAAACAGCCATAACTCGTGCAATACTGAATGGATCTCATTGAAATTTTTCCCTGTATTTAGCCCATGGGTACCTACAAGAAAGTATTAAACAACTTTTCCGTACAGCGTCCACCAAAAAAAAGACACACGAAATACTACTTCTTAGGAGAAATCGGCGCCAAAATGCTTCACAGAAATTTCATGAGAATCTTTAAAGTGTCATAACTCCCGAACGGATTGGACGATTTTAATGTTCAAAAAAGCAAACAACGCGTATTTTGGTGTAGAATATGTAGAAACTCTAAAAATATATGGAATCCTGCTCCTTAACCCCGTAAAGTGTGAAAACCCCATAACATGGTCCAATATTCATACGGTCATAACTCGTACAATAATAAATGGAACATATTGAAATTTGCATGCGAAGTAGAGCCCATGGATGCCTTCAAAAAAGTATTAAACAACTTTTCCGTACAGCGTCCACCAAAAAAAAGACACACGAAATACTACTTTTTAAGAGAAATCGGCGCCAAAATGCTCCACAGAAATTTCATGAGAATCTTTAAAGTGTCGTAACTCCCGAACGGATTGGACGATTTTAATGTTCAAAAAAGCAAACAACGCGTATTTTGGTGTAGAATAAGTAGAAACGCCATAAATATTCGGAATCCAGCTCCATAACCCAGTAAAATGAAAAAACCCCATAACATGGACCAATATTCAAACGGCAATTACTCGTACAATAATAAATGTATCATATTGAAATTTGCTTCCGAAGTAGAGCCCATGGATGCCTACAGAAAAGTATTAAACAACTTTTCCGTACAGCGTCCACCAAAAAAAAGACACACGAAATACTACTTTTTAACAGAAATCGGCGCCAAAATGCTCCACAGAAATTTCATGAGAATCTTTAAAGTGTCGTAACTCCCGTACGGATTGGACGATTTTAATGTTCAAAAAAGGAAACAACGCGTATTTTGGTGTAGAATAAGTAGAAACGCCATAAATATTCGGAATCCAGCTCCATAACCCAGTAAACTGAGAAAACCCCATAACATGCTCCAATTTTCAAACGGCCATAACTCGTACAATAGTGAATGGATCTCATTGAAATTTTTCCCTGTATTTGTGCCCATGGGTACCTACAAGAAAGTGTTAAACAACTTTTCCGTACAGCGTCCACCAAAAAAAAGACACACGAAATACTACTTCTTAGGAGAAATCGGCGCCAAAATGCTTCACAGAAATTTCATGAGAATCTTTAAAGTGTCATAACTCCCGAACGGATTGGACGATTTCAATGTTCAAAAAAGCAAAAAACGCGTATTTTGGTGTAGAATATGTAGGAACTCCAAAAATATTTGGAATCCAGCTCCTTAACCCCGTAACGTGTGAAAACCCCATAACATGGTCCAATTTTCAAACGGCAATTACTCGTATAATAGTCAATGAATTTTAATGAAATTTGTTTCTGAAGTAGAGCCCATGGATGCCTACAAAAAAGTATTAAACAACTTTTCCGTACAGCGTCCACCAAAAAAAAGACACACGAAATACTACTTTTTAAGAGAAATCGGCGTCAATACGCTTCACAGAAATTTCATGCGAATCTTTAAAGTGTCGTAACTCCCGAACGCATTGGACGATTTTAATGTTCAAAAAAGCAAACCCCGCGTATTTTGGTGTAGAATATGTAGAAACTCCATGAATATTCGGAATCCAGCTCCATAACCCAGTAAAATGAAAAAACCCCATAACATGGACCAATATTCAAACGGCAATTACTCGTACAATAATAAATGGATCATATTGAAATTTGCTTCCGAAGTAGAGCCCATGGATGCCTACAAAAAAGTATTAAACAACTTTTTCGTACAGCGTCCACCAAAAAAAAAACACACGAAATACTACTTTTTAAGAGAAATCGGCGTCAAAACGCTTCACAGAAATTTCATGAGAATCTTTAAAGTGTCATAACTCCCGAACGGATTGGACGATTTTAATGTTCAAAAAAGCAAAAAACGCGTATTTTGGTGTAGAATATGTAGAAACTCCAAAAATATTTGGAATCCAGCTCCTTAACCCCGTAACGTGTGAAAACCCCATAACATGGTCCAATTTTCAAACGGCAATTACTCGTATAATAGTCAATGGATTTTAATGAAATTTGTTTCTGAAGTAGAGCCCATGGATGCCTACAAAAAAGTATTAAACAACTTTTCCGTACAGCGTCCACCAAAAAAAAAACACACGAAATACTACTTTTTAAGAGAAATCGGCGTCAAAACGCTTCACAGAAATTTCATGAGAATCTTTAAAGTGTCATAACTCCCGAACGGATTGGACGATTTTAATGTTCAAAAAAGCAAGCAACGCGTATTTTGGTGTAGAATAAGTAGAAACGCCATAAATATTCGGAATCCTGCTCCTTAACCCCGCAAAGTGTGAAAACCCCATAACATGGTCCATTATTCATACGGTCATAACTCGTACAATAATAAATGGAACATATTGAAATTTGCATGCGAAGTAGAGCCCATGGATGCCTTCAAAAAAGTATTAAACAACTTTTCCGTACAGCGTCCACCAAAAAAAAGACACACGAAATACTACTTTTTAAGAGAAATCGGCGCCAAAATGCTTCACAGAAATTTCATGAGAATCTTTAAGGTGTCGTAACTCCCGAACGCATTGGACGATTTTAATGTTCAAAAAAGCAAACCACGCGTATTTTGGTGTAGAATATGTAGAAACTCCATGAATATTCGGAATCCAGCTCCATAACCCAGTAAAATGAAAAAACCCCATAACATGCTCCAATCTTCAAACGGCCATAACTCGTACAATAGTGAATGGATCATATTGAAATTTGCTTCCGAAGTAGAGACCATGGATGCCTACAAAAAAGTATTAAACAACTTTTCCGTACAGCGTCCACCAAAAAAAAGACACACGAAATACTACTTTTTAAGAGAAATCGGCCGCGAAACGCTTCACAGAAATTTCATGAGAATCTTTAAAGTGTCATAACTCTTGAACGGATTGGACGATTTTAATGTTCAAAAAAGCAAACAACGCGTATTTTGGTGTAGAATAAGTAGAAACGCCATAAATATTCGGAATCCAGCTCCATAACCCAGTAAACTGAGAAAACCCCATAACATGCTCCAATTTTCAAACGGCCATAACTCGTACAATAGTGAATGGATCTCATTGAAGTTTTTCCCTGTATTTGAGCCCATGGGTACCTACAAGAAAGTATTAAACAACTTTTCCGTACAGCGTCCACCAAAAAAAAGACACACGAAATACTACTTCTTAGGAGAAATCGGCGCCAAAATGCTTCACAGAAATTTCATGAGAATCTTTAAAGTGTCATAATTCCCGAACGGATTGGACGATTTTAATGTTCAAAAAAGCAAACAACGCGTATTTTGGTGTAGAATAAGTAGAAACGCCATAAATATTCGGAATCCTGCTCCTTAACCCCGCAAAGTGTGAAAACCCCATAACATGGTCCAATATTCATACGGTCATAACTCGTACAATAATAAATGGAACATATTGAAATTTGCATGCGAAGTAGAGCCCATGGTTGCCTTCAAAAAAGTATTAAACAACTTTTCCGTACAGCGTCCACCAAAAAAAAGACACACGAAATACTACTTTTTAGCTGAAATCGGCCGCGAAATGCTTCACAGAAATTTCATGCGAATCTTTAAAGTGTCGTAACTCCCGAACGGATTGGACGATTTTAATGTTCAAAAAAGCAAACAGCGCGTATTTTGGTGTAGAATAAGTAGAAACGCCATAAATATTCGGAATCCAGCTCCATAACCCAGTAAAGTGAGAAAACCCCATAACATTCTCCAATTTTCAAACGGCCATAACTCGTACAATAGTGAATGGATCTCCTTGAAATTTTTCCCTGTATTTGAGCCCATGGGTACCTACAAGAAAGTATGAAGGAACTTTTCCATACAGCGTCTACCAATGAAATGAAACATGAAAAACTAATTTTTAGGAAAATTCGACATGCGCCTAAATTTGTTGGCGGAACACAATATTTCAAATCGTTCTGAAAAAATTAGTTTCAGTTGTGTTCAATTACAATCATTTTTGGTGAATACATATATGCCCGATATCCTACGCACTTTTATGAAAATTATTCGAGTAGGTCGACAAACGGAGCCTCAATCAACAAATTTGTATTCTTGATTTTCGTCTTATTTTGGCCTCTAGAATCTGTCATTAAAATTTTTCCCAGGGGTGGTCGAACATCCTGTATGAAACTTATTGTCGAGTGAGTAGCTTCATGATTTTAAAACTTGTCATCAAGAACTTGTTATGAATCGCCATTAAAGGTAATTTAAATATGTTTATCTGTATTTTCCAGTTGCTTTTATTGAAAAATGATAAAAGAATGTAGATTGTGGTGCATTCCTTCTCGAAGGGGGGGACGAAAAGTTTGCAACGTTGAGGTGTTTCTTCAGCATCAAAGTCTCGAAGAAACAGCATGCAGAAGATTGCTTGGCGAGTCGGGTCGAGGAACTTTCCAAGTATCGTAAGTTTAATAGTTTGTTTGGACGATATCGTAAAGCCACCAGCTTGACCGGGGCTGGAAACTCGAACGATTTCTCGCTCGAACGAGCAATATCGCTCATCATCGGCATACCGTCGTCCATCGTCGGCGTTCATAATCTACGAGCGTGAAACGAGAAAGCTGAAACGCGTTATGAAAATGCAGAAATCGTTCCGGAACAGTCGTTCTATCGCGCCCGTATTTATTTCTTTGAATGGTCGTAATTTGAATTTTCCGATAGGATTCAATTTAACCGTCGCGAACGTCTCGGTCCGATCAATTCGACCATAAATAACTGACCGCGAAATAGCGTCGAGATACGGGACAAATTCTGAACATGAATTCGTTTCAATGCGCGGCGTTGGAAAATTGAAATGAAATTTTTAAACGACGTTTCTCGCACGGTGACTCAATGTTGCAACGTTGGAAACACTTTCGATTAACCTTTGTTAACCCCTTTCGAAGCTACGATCAACTTGATAAACATATCTCTAAATTATGTCTGTATAATTTCATCGAGCAGAACGGACGAATAAATGATGCGTGAGATATTAGATTTTTCCAAATTACTGAAATAAATTAAATTGCTGAAAATATCTGAACAGAAATAATATTGAATAAAAATGTTTGGTTTCTATATTCCTTGTTTCTCTAAATACTCTTTCATATTTTATAATTTTAATACAACCAATTAGAACCGTAGTTCAACCTTCAACCCCCATAGATTAATTGCAAACGTTCGCCTCTGAAATCATCCATAAATAAATCTTTATTAACCCTGTCCTGCTTAATTATTCTAATTCAAAACATACTATTGACTCTTGGAGCTTCACTACCTTTCGTTTGACACTATTTTCTTTTTTACATTCGCTGTAATGAATCTACTTTTATTTAACGACTCACATAAATTAGTCTAATATTAGATACAGTCTCTTTCGCGAAGTTTCGACAAACAGAATTTACAAAATTATTTCCACATCGGATGTTTCAAAGTACCCAACTTTTAAGTCCTTGTCAGCAGCTAATAAGAAGCCAAAAACAGAGGGGAAAAATATATGAAAATTGAATTTACGTGGAATCTAAGATCTGAAATCAGCGTTGCTCGAGGGTCTCGGCGCGTAAATGCGTGCAAGCGCAGTCTCGGAAGTTAATAAGGGGAATATCATTAAATTTATTTATACACCTAGCGTGGTGTAGCGCGGCCTATCTCTGACGTGGCCCTTGATTGTAATACCGTGAGGCCGGCTGATTAAAATCGCCGATACATAGGTGCTCTCGCGAACATAATAAAATACAGGCAAAGGAAGGCGGAGGGAAGCAAAAGAGCGCATGTGCGAGCTCTGGACGAAGGGGAGAAGGCATTATGCACATCGGTTGCTCCAGCGGTCAGCCCGAAGACCGTGTAGGCGTTCACGTATGATTGCTATGAGTTTATGCTCCCACACTGGCCGTGCGTGATACTGCAGCTGCGTAGAAAACCATTTTCAGATCGAACCGCCTGGATTCTGACGATAACTTAGACCTAGTTCCCTCGAAACTACTTGAACGCATCTTCGATATCGAGAAATTTAGGTTATGGCGTCAAAAAATCCCCTAAAAATGCAGATTCGACGACCAGAATTTTTGGAAAAGCGTTAATTAAACAAACATTTCTTTTCCTTTCCATTCGATAATAAATACAAGTAGTTGCTATTTTGTTATTATTCACTGAGCCATCTTTGACTATGTATAACAATATTTTTCGCAGCGCGAACCACGGTTTTATAGAAAAAACGAAATTCGATTCTGTGACTCTTTAACTATAATTTGCTCGTTGACGTTCGTTTCGTTTTTGTTTCAGACACGAGAAATTAGTTCGACGAGCAGCGAATCTGGCATAATCGAGGTGAGTCAATCGACGGTGAAAAACTTGCGGGAGCCATTACGGAACTTTTGCCTGACAATTTGTCCTGATCGTTTTTTGGCTAATCCGAGCGCCAGCGGAGATAGACCATCACGCGAGGAACACGAGGCTAGTCGCGAGCAAAAAGGTATCAAACGAGCCCCGATAATAGCAGAGATTATCATAGAAATTATAGTAAAATGTCCGGGAGGCTATTGGCTATCTGAAACCTGCACCAGGATCGAAAAGTAACCTCGAAAAGGAATCTCAGAGCAGATCCTGAATGGTTTCTTTTCATTTCGAAGGAAGTTGGCAATCTCTCGATTGATACAAACGCTCGTTGCGAATGCACAGACCGGATTTAATCGCAGAGCCGCGAGATTTATTCGCGCGCTTTTGTAGTCGATCGACAATTTAAAAGTTGGCCTCGTCGCGTTACGGCGCAGCAATTAATAGCTGCTCCCTTACGCATCCTGTATTTTAAATTGATGTGCATGAGTACGTACCAATCACTATGGCGCAAATAGCATGGAACTGCTGTAATTAATTTTAGAGAACCGGTGGGATTATCGGAGATCATCTCGTACCGAGCCTCGACTATCTGCCGAGCACAGCGTTAAGTGTATTGCGCTGGTAATAAGGGTAAACACCGCAATATACTAGAATCTTGTTGATTCAGTCGGCCATAAACGCCGTCATTTTGTCGAATACAAACTTAAACCGTATCGTAAACATGCTAAATGTAATTTGTTAATTCAAGAATCCTTCGACTTTACAACTATCGAAAGAAACGATTTACCCGGTTTCTTCGTTTCGTTCAACCTCTGCATCGTCTGTTGTTTTGTGTTTCGCAAGAAAAATGTTATAGTGATTACAGTGAAATTATCAGGTGACTTTTTAAAAGTTTCATGCAAATCTACGTTTGAAATTTGCCTTTCAGATGTCCGTGAGAAATTTACAAGGCTAATACTATACTAGAATCTTGTTGATTCGATCGGCCATAAACGCCGTCATTTTGTCGAATACAAACTTAAACCGTATCGTGAACATGCTAAATGTGATTTCTTAATTCAAGAATCCTTCGACTTTATAACTATCGAAAGAAACGATTTACCCGGTTTCTTCGTTTCGTTTAACCTCTGCATCGTCTGTTGTTTTGTGTTTCGCAAGAAAAATGTTATAGTGATTACAGTGAAATTATCAAGTGACTTTTTAAAAGTTTCATGCAAATCTACGTTTGAACTTTGCCTTTCAGATGTACGCGAGAAATTTACAAAGCTAATAAGGAAATCGATTTCAATTCACGGTAAGAAAGATATACCGACTCGCGCAACGTTAATTATTTTGCGGAATAATGTTATCGTTCATAACGACGAGCAGACCCTAATTAGAATAAGCGAGTTCGCGGTACCGTTAATGCCTTCCTACCGTTTTAATTAGTACGGATCAATTTCGTCGAGATTTATTGGAAAAATGATGGATTGATTACCTCGTTACGAGACCGGTTGTTTTTAGAGGAGAGAAAACGTCCTGCACCGACAGGCTTCGGCAAATCCAAGGCAAGAAGTGTTCTCTTCTTCCGAGTTATGACTTCGTCTTTAACGAAAACACGGGACCACGAAGAAACCTTCGATTCGAGAGAAAAGTTTACGACGACATTCCGCTCTTTTTTTCCATTGGATAAAAGATCGATCCCCCCAAGAATTCCTGGCCTATTAAAACACCGTCAGCGAGGCCCGAAGAAACTCAACGGACACGAGGAATAAAAAGGGGACGGTAACAACCCGACGCAACGTGCCTCGCTAAACGACTCCGATCTCCTTCATTTAAATACATCTCGGGCTGATCAGCGCGGTAACAAAAGAAGGAACTCGAAGAAATATCCGATCGATGGTTTTACGGCGCTGACGACATACGTCTTCTGTCCGAGCAGATGTCTGCCATCGAGGCTTGTCTTCGACAATTCAATAAAGCATTTCTTCCGAGCGGTGTGCCATGTTCCAGCGAGCTCTCCAGGCTCGTTCGCATCTTGTCTAGCCGGGGTACGGCTATGTCCTAGTGAGAAGATCATCGATCATCATTAGCTGCTGCTCTTAGAGCAGCCGCGTCGAGCTCTAGTACTAACATGCCAGCCTGAAATTGTTTAAACTCTTCAGGAACGACTTGCTTCGTACGAACTAAAATTCCAATTTATACCGGAACGAATCCATGACATTTTTTGCTGGGCCATTTTAAACAATTGGAAACCTAGTAGTGATTATTTCTCTTAATACTTTGCTCTGGAAACTTATTTTTTGAGTCAGTGAAAAGTGCAAATATGGCTGACAGACAACGTATTCACTGCTAGCGAAGTTGAAATGGATTAAAAGTGAAGAATTGTCGTTTTGTTCGAGATTCTGCTGGGCCATTTTGCTCTTAAACAATTGGAAACTTAGTAGTGATTATTTCTCTTAATACTTTGCTCTGAAAACTTATTTTTTAGGTCAGTGAAAAATGTAAATATGACTGACAGTCAATGTGTTCACTGCTAGTGAAGTTTAAATGGATTAAAAGTGAAGAATTGTCGTTTCGTTCGAGTTTCTGCTGGGCCATTTTGCTCTTAAACAATTGGAAACTTGGTAGTGTTTATTTCTCTGAATACTTTGCTCTGGGAACTTATTTTTTAGGTCAGTGAAAAGTGCAAATATGGCTGACAATAAACGTGTTCACTGCTAGCGAAGTTGAAATGGATTAAAAATGGAGAATCGTCGTTTTGTTCGAGTTGTAAGAAATTTCCATAGAAATTAACATAACTTGGTTTACGTTTTGGTTCTTACCCAGTGAAATCGTCGGATTTTACGTTCCGTTTACTATTAGGGAGAAAGGATCCGTGGGAATACACGATAGCTTAGTTGACAGAGCAACCATTCAGCGAATAGAAGGTCCAGTCCAGCAATTCGATTGGCTAATTTTTCCCTCCCTGCATAGCAACTGGCCGGTTACTATAGTAGGATGAAACTCACCTGGCCGCTCAAAGCCACTTACCCCACTATGAGCCCCACGAGGCACGATCCCCACTTTTACTCTAGCTTCTGTCTTTGTTTGACGTAGACAAATACCGCGTATCCGATGATTTACGCGGAAAAACGAGAGATGGAGCAGAGGGTACAGCCGAATGGTGGGAGCAGACCCTCGGTAGCCTTGATTGGCTGGTCCATTTTGTCCCTAGTATAATAAGCTTGGCGAGAGAATTTATTTTCGTTGGAATGCAAATGAGAAAAATTTACCCTAAGTAAGGTTTAGAAATTTAATTATTCTAAAAACTCTGTACCGATATTCTAAGATCGAGTCTACAATCTAGATCGTCGATTGTGCTCTACAGGATTGCCTATAAATTCGTCCCCGCCTAATATGTAAAATACCCTAAGTTTATTCCAGTTTCTAAAGTCCCCACCATCTATCTAAGCTAAAAACGATACTCAAATAAATCTTTGTCGGATAAGTCAGTTTGCTTTCGACGATACAACCGAGTCTTACGTTTAGCGTGAAATTTCCTGTGTAAACATAATCATCCCCTTCGCGAAACAAAATCGTTTCCAAAAAAAAATTGATTAAACGAATAAAATAGTAGTGAAAGAATGATGTGACAGTTTCGGAGTGTTTAGCAAGTATTTTGTGGTGTTTATATTTAAAATATACCCTCTAGTATTTCTCTATAGCGAAAAATACTGGGGAAGAAATTTTTGAGCTGGTAAAAGATTAACTTATTCCAACAAAGGAAGAAGAGATTAAAAATAGAAGTTATTTCTTTTTCAATAGTGGTAATTCAAATTAAGGGGCTGAAACTACCCTGTAATGTTCCTTTTCACATTCAAAAATTTGTTTCGAAATGCACAGAAGAGAAAGTTTACTATGGGATACAGTGTTTGTTTATTTTCTTAAACTGTAAAATTCATCATAAGTCATCCATCGTAGACACTTCACAGATGCTAACAACCGTGACAATCATCTGTAAACAAACGAGGAAATCGTTGGTCCTCGCATAAATGTATATGAATTCCGATATCCAACAGCTGGTTAAGTCGACGATAAAACATAAGTTGAGGAAAAGAGACACGTGTGTTTATGCGACGAACATAGCGAAGCGGTCGAAGCCCACGCAGGTTGGCAGGTACGCCGAGCGAAGGACGTAAGAACGCCGTCACGATCTATCGATCAGCCGACGATCCGGAGAAGGTACGCGCGTAAATCGTCCGCTCGATCGATACCTTGGGAACGGAACTGTCGTTGATAGCAGATATCGCCCCCGCTGGCCCGATCTCTTATTTCTCCCGTTATCGGAACAACCGATTTTCACCTGGCTTCGCCGAGGTAAAATAATTCAGTAGGTGGGAGTTCGACGCCATTTAGAACAAAAATGATCCAACGTGGCACTGCTAGATAAATCCACGAGCGATCGTGAACTTCGAGAGTTGGACAAATTTTATTCTCGAACGTCGAATAGAAATGTCTAAATAATCGATAGATTTTAATTTATAAATTTGCGAATAAGATAGACAAATTTAAAACGTACAGAAAATATTATAATCATAGTTTTGTTATATTGATTTGGCAAGTATGTAATTGCGGATTTGACACATGGTTTTGAATTGTTGAAACGTCAAACTCATTGTTGTCTGATAGTACTTTAATTGTCATTCAGAAAAAAACATTGTATCGATCGGTTGTTTTTTTTGGCGTCGGTTGAACAATGGAGACTCAAAACGAGCATTCTCGTCATATTTTGTTGTATTACTTTCACAAAGGAAAAAACGCATCGCAAACTCACAAAAAGCTATTTGTTGTGTATGGCGACGAAGCCTTAAAAGAGTGGTAGTGTTAAAATTGGTTCGCTAAATTTCATTCCGGTGATTTTTCATTCAAAGATAAACAACGTTCAGGTCGTCCAGTTGAAGTTGACGACGACCAAATCAAAACATTAATCGATTCGGATCGTGACAGTACAACACGTGAGTATTGTGTGTACAAAACAACTTGGCTACATAAAGAAACTCGATATATGGGTTCCTCGTGAGCTTAAAGAAATTTACTTAACGCAACGCATTAACATCTGCGATTTGCTTGTGAAACGTAACGAAAATGATCCATTTTTAGAAAGATTGATAACTGGAGATGAAAAATGTTTACAACAATGTCGATCGAAAAAGATCGTGGAGCAAGCAAGATGACTCAGCTCAAACGACAACCAAAGTTGATATTCATGTAAAGAAGATTGTGTTATTAGTTTGGTGGGATTACAAAGGAATCGTCTACTTTTATCACACAAAAAACGATCAACTCGGATGTGTACATTCAACAATTAACCATACTGAATAATGCAATTCAGGAAAAGCAACTAGAATTCGTAAATCGTAAAGGTATTGTGTTCCACCATGACAATGCAAGGCCACACACATCTTTGGTCACTGGGCAAAAATTATTGGAGCTTGGTTGGGATGTGTTGCCACATCCACCATATAGTCCTGACCTTGCACCGTCAGATTATCATTTATTTCGTTCTTTGCAAAATTTTTTGAATGGTGAAAATTTCAATAGTGATGACGATCTCAAATCACACTTGGTTCAGTTTTTTTATCGATAAAAACCAGAACTTTTATGAACGTGAAATTATGATGTTGCCTGAAAGATAGCAAAAGGTCATTGTTAAAAATGGGCCATACGTTACTAAATAAAGTTCGTTCCATGAAAAAATCCGCAATTACCTAGTTGCCAAACCAATAGTATATGGAATACTTTTGGTAGTTTGGAATACCGAAGTATCTTAAAAACTATAATTCGTAATATCGTGAAAAATAGGAGGAAACGACCCGTTAACGATCGAGGAGCTGAACCTATATTAATAACAGTTTTCAAGCCATGGTTCGAACGATGGTATGGATACTCGATACCTGGACGCATCGTACGCGATCCTCGAGTGTCGCGTTGCGTGCAACGGCCCATTAATTATGCAATTAATTACCTCCTAATTACCAGTATCTCCTCTTTAGCGTCTCTCGTCCCGCGGCCTGCCGCTCGCGACCAGGTTCTCGGGTTCCTCCCGACGGGTATGCATGTACCCAGTCGACTTCCTTCCTCGGCGATGGGACGCGAGCACGACGTGACACGCGAGCTTCTCGTCCGCCATGAAGAACTTTAAATCTGCCTACCTGCCAGCTCGCATGCTCGCTCGGCTCTTCGTCTTCTCGCGACTGCGCGTGTTTCAAATGGCACACGTGTCTGTCGAAGGATTGAGCGGCGTAAAGATGGCAGGTAAAATACCTGACCGCGTCCCTCCATCCTCCTCGGTGCCAACAACCTGCGTTCTACCTTGACATCCTCGACGTGGTTAGCCAGAATTCAATGCAATCTTATGCCACTAACCCCACGGTCTAATCACCGGACGAGTCGGAGCAATTTAGACCGAAAAGAAAATGCTTCGAGTCAAAAAGGTATTAAGCCCTTGCAGTACAATGACGAGTCTGAGTCGTTGTAAGTTCTTGATGTCAAGTTTCACAATCATAAAGCTACTCACTTGTCATGTCTTATGTATTAAAATCAACACATTCTTATATTTACGAAGTATTCATAAAACAAATCTATTCTTTTTCGTGGTTATTCCTTGTACGAACAATTTTAAACGAAATTAAATAGTATACGGTTGAAAAATTACATCAAATCGTAGGTTAAGGGGTTAAGCATCGCTATACCTCAACGTTGCAAACTTTTCGTTACCCCCTAACTTCGAGAAAGGATACACCATATACGCTCTTTTATCATTTTTAAATAAAAGCAACTGGAAACGCTTATTTTATAATCTTCTATTTTTTAAAGTAGTAAAAATACACATTTTTCTACTTCTGTTCTTTTCTTTTTAACCCCCTACCGTACAATGACGAGTCTGACTCGTCACAAGTTCTCGATACCAAGTTTTACAATGATGAGGCTACATTCATCATCGAGTCTCGTACATTAAAATCATCACGTTTTTATATTAGCGAAGTATTCGTAAAACAAATCTATTCCTTTTCGTGGCCATTCCTTACACGAACAAATTTAAACCAAATTAAATAGTATAGGTTTTGACAAATTATTTGAAATTAAATCGTACGTCAAGAAGTTAAGGGGTTGCACCTGATGAGTCTCAACGAGCGGTATTTTCACGAATTTTTTACAGGAAATGCGTGTGTTCGGTCCAAATGGCTTCTTTATCACGTACGAAGCATTTCTTGAATTTTAGAAAACAATTTAGCGATAACTCAATAGCCGTTCAACCGAATTTCCTGAGGTACACACATTTTTAATAATCTTCTCTATTGATTGACCTGCAATTATTTTTGTTTTATTTGTTGTAATTTCTACAATTTCTTTAAAAAGTTCGTGGTGTAACGCCTTAAATGCCCACGCAAATAATCTTGAAAGCTCTCGAACCGGAAATACACTGATAGTAATTTCTAGGGACCATCGAGCGTGTTTGATTAATGAATACTTTCGCGTTCGTTTTTAACTACCAATCCTTCGCAGTTCGATTTTGAAATTATACAAGTTGCAGTAATTGCCATAGTTTTATCCATATCTCGGCATCCATCCCGTCGCATAATAACTCATTTCGAACGGACAGGTAGTAATATCGGTCATAAGAAATATTATCGACTTAAATGCTAATGATGATGTTCCCTTTCAGCGATATATCAATCGTCCGCGATTTCGTTCGAAACCAGCGTGCGTGTACATATTTAAGTGATGGACTCGAAGAGATATTATCCCGTGTTAATTTGGAGCGGAATATGTGAAGCACGTAATCAAGGCGAGGCAAAACTTGCCACGAAACGGTTCTTAAGTACTCCAGAAGTATTTTAGTACGACTTTGCATCCTTCGTTCAAATTGCAGACGCAACATTTTCGTCTTTTCGTTTAAAAAGATCAATTTTTACTATAAAATATTCCACAAAAGTCATCGACGAAGAATGATATTTGGAAAACCGTAAAAGCAACATAGATAAAATCATTTCTATTCTAAGATACTAACAAGATGACAGAAGAAAAGAGCAAACAACATTACTGAGACTCAGACTAGAGTATAAATAACCACCTTCTCGAGAAAACACACAAACCTGTTAGTCGAGCACAAATAAAAAATTTTGTATCAAAAATAATTACTGTGCGTACCGAAAAATAATTAAAAAATCAGTGCATCCCTGAGGATCGTAAACCTGTCGATCAAGCTCCAACAAACCAAGACAAGTCGTTAATAGTTAGACTGTAGATTGACGACTGGGTGCTCGAGTTGAAATAAGTTTTATCATTATATGATTTTAATAGAGTATTTTTTATTTCTCATACTTTACATACCGCATACGTTTTGCATATTTCGATTAAATTACTTATGCACAAATACATTGCACATTCGTCTTGCAAGGTTTGTAAATTGAAAGTTGTAATAGCGAGGAATCATTTATTACGACACATTTGCAAACACTGATCGTTAAGAAAATCTCTAATATTTCTTTTCTTCGCTCCTCTTATTCGCGATGTTACGAATCAGATATTTTAATTCTTTATTATTATCAGTACAGCTTTTCTATGTTTTACTACGAGGAGAAATATCATTTTGAGGCGCTATAACGTTAGTAGTTTCTTAAATATTTTCCCAACTATGCTTCCTGTACTGCACAGTATTGCATTTAAAGTTCACATAATAGAAGTCGTCTAAATCGAACTTGGAGGAAACTTTCGTCCTGACAAATGCTCTTTGTAACTTTGTTCGGTTGCTTGTTGATCGTCGGTTAAAACGTTGTACGACGGTTCTTGCGAGCAAGTTTCTTAAACGTCCATCAGCAGTGGCCGGATACCGGCAATGCCGGTTGCGTGCCAGGGCCAGCAAGATGTCAGACGTAGATTCTAAAACGCAGAACTCTCGGGCGAACCGTGTTGCCAGGGCGTGTGTGCCTCCGAGGTTACGGGTCGTCGGAATGACTTGGAAATCGAGCAGGTATCGCGTGTTTGTTATTTCGCTGGTGCCTCTCCTCTGACGTGCAATTATCCAGAGGGATTTTCAGTAGTCGTAATATAATTACGCCCGCATACCAGATATAAGCGATTCGCGTGCACCCATTAACACCGAGGAGGTATCGCGAAGAGGCGCGGTCGGCCATTACCGCGGTGATTTAAAATAACTTACGCAAAAGAAACAGACAGAAGGTATTTCGTCTCGGGTCAAAGAATCTTTTATTTCGTCCGCGGAAGACATCAGCGTTTCATCCGTCAGAAACGTTTCAGGCTCCTAGGCTTCCGCGTTTCTCCGAAATCCTTTCACGATAACCTAAGATACACCCTATGTCGTTTTCAAAGATTTTAGTAAAGCAATATTCACAATTATAACATCATCCGACGCTAAATTACGGGAAAATATACTCTGTTCCCCAACTGTCGCAATGATACTTTTTATCGAATGATTGACGATAATCATTACTTTCGAGCTCCAGGAATAAATAAACCTTGACACTACGCAAAGTCTATATCATCGTGTAAATTGTATAATACACTCCCGAACAAAATGGTAGCACAAGTGTGCTATCTTTAATTTCTCGTGTTAGGATTGTGCTATCGTGGACTCTCTGAGTTATATACATCCTGTATATACAAGATTTAAATTTACAAACAGGGAAAAATTTATGCATAGAAAAACTAGAGAAACGTTAGACCAGGTGTATTAAGCTCTGAGAGGACTGTGTTGAAAAGTAAAGTATAATTTAGAACAGATTTATTTCGTTTTCATTGTCATTCCGGAAACTTTTCAATCCGCCCTCGTATACCTTTGTTATATGAAACATATATCTTTATCATTTTGTCTGCGTCGGATTATGTCTTTCTCTCCTAACTAAAAAACCTCATTGAAGTAACATCAATCTATGTTATGTCTACATAACTGTAGAAGATACGTTTTACATATCATTAAAAATGTTCATACTAACATAATCCTATCACAAGAAAACAAGGATAACACGCGTGTGCAATCATTTAATACACTGTTCAAATACCGAATATTGGCCCAATAATTTTTACGCTTTGAAACATTTACCGTTTCCAAACCTGAATTGCAGGCAACAGTTTTTAAGAGATCTTATTGAGGGGGGTAACGATAATCGTCCACCGTAAAGAGTTTCGGTGCAGAAAAATCGGAAAATTAAATGGCTGTCCGTCGTCGAATGGATCAGGTTGCTTCGTCACCACTCTAGGTTTGCACTTTTGCGCACTTAGGGGCTTAAGTGGCCTTCGAGTGTGCGTAGTAAATGGGCGGTACCTGTCCGGGGCCGCGAGGCATTATGACTATCGGCTCCTATTAAACCGGAAGCATCGCGCGATTTACTTAGTTACATCGTTCCCCATTTCCTGAAAGCTATGCGTGCGGTAAAACGGCACTTGCGAACACGAGACCGCCGTCTTCCTCCCGTTCCCCTGTCGCGACGTGATTTTCGTTCGAACAACTCCCGCCATTTTTACGCAGAACGGAAACATACGTTTCGCGTGTACCCACCGAGCAGCGTCGAAGGTTAGAACGAAAGCAATATCGTCGAGTCTTCGTGCAATTTCAGATTTCGATGGTCTATTTGCTCTGTGCCACGTTGGATTAACGTTGATGGCTTTCCAGAGAGTATTCGCGTTACCAGCAACGATGTTCAGCGCTGATAGAAAGATAGCCCCGACGCTTCGAGGCAGTTTAATTTAATTACCCGCCGGGGAGATTCGATGTGTCTCGTCTTCTTTCTTTACTGAATATGGCTCTATGCGTCTCTGGTTATCGAGATTGCGATCTTTCTGCGATATACCGCTTCCCGCACTGCCATTTCGATTTTTATCCATCGCGAAATTTAAATTATCCGCCGTTACGCTAATGTGCCCAATTAATAATCGACTGAGTCTCGATGCCAACTCGAATCCTCCTTTTTGGATACGACGCGGGGTAAAAGAACCTAATTACTGTCGTCCTGTACGACCGGCTTTGACTTTGCTGCATCATTTTCATTATTTATTCGTCGATAACGCGTACTTCTTTTTATCCATTTTCATGCAATGTCTCTGCAATGAAAAAGAGGATAATACGACTCTCAAAATCTCTATTTCTATTTATACTATACGTTTGTTACGAGTTACTACTGACACTATTATTAATGAACAATATTTCGCAAAACTTTTGTGTGCAGATTTTGTATACAAATTCACTCTTTTACAGATCAAATTCATTTTGTCATTTTCTATGATAATGATCCCGCAAAAGGATTAATTTGAAGAGCAAAACTTTTATTATTTCAGAAAACAAATCCGTAGAAGAACTTGATTTGCAAAAGTGTAAATTTAAAGTGGGGGAAAAATGTATAATGCGATTACCGGAAGACCCTGCACGTCGCTAAAAATTGTTTCGTGACTGAAATAGTTTGGGAAACGATGCAGTAACGTGGAGGATTCTAGACTGTAATGCCATGTTCCCGCAAGACCAGTTTGCGTTACAGCTTTCATCTGATATAATAACCCGGCTGTTATCGTTATCGCTCATCCTGCATTGCCGCTTAGACATTTTTCTATGGGATATTATTCCCACGTAACAGTTGCAATAAATTCAAGCGAACGCATGGCGAACGACCGAGGGCATCGTGCAGCGTCTACACCGGGTTTGGTGCCCGGTTTACGTACCGGTTTCTCCACACATTAAGACTATCGGGTTCAATTAAACGAACGCGCCCCCGATTTATTACCGCGAAATCGCCTAAATCGCCGCTTAAATAAACTCGACCAACTACGTATTGGCGTCGCCACGGAGCAGTTAAGATAACCGGTCGGCCATTTGGGGGTTTCTTTTCCTCGAGGCGACCGTTTTCGCGCACGCGCTCGACATCCACCCCTATCGTATATCGATCCATTTAATTAGCTCGCGATCTCGCCCTAGTCGCTGAAACGCGAATCTCTCGTTCCAGCCAACGAACTTGTCGAAACCCTATCGTTCGTCGTTTCGTTATTGCAATTGGACTCTTAGTTTAAGACCACGAGCGACGAGAGCGGCTCCGCCATCGCGAAATCGGCTGCAAGCCGTTCCAACATGGCCGCCATCAGCGAACTTAACACTTCATGGGGTCTAGAAATTCATTCTCCCTGCATGAAATCCTCCATAACATTTATTCAAATCGAACATTTCCCCCACCGTGTTTAAATCGTAAAGTAGTCGAGGAACATCAATACGTAACCCTGCAACCGACATAATTTTAAAAAACTGTCTAGCTAACGGTGCGTTTCGATCGAAAAATAAAATATCGAAACATCTTAAAACCTCGGAAAAAAGTAGAGATGAATTAAAACTGATCTCGAGCAAAACTGTCCAAAGATTGTTGCGTACTGAACTCGAAAGCAGAGCAGCAAGACGCGAAATACCGCGAACGGTTCGAGTTATCTTTCACGTCGATCGTCGTTATCCGCAGAAAAGGGAAGCTGCGATCAGAAACGTACGAGGCAGAATCGTTGCACGCGGACTATCGCGGCTCGTACCAACCACGAGAACTATGGCCGTAGCGTAGTACCATTCTGGCTTACGCGGAAGAGGAAAAAACACCCTTGTATCCACCGTTGCATTATGTGGTACACACGTGCACGTCGAGCAGGCGCAACGCGCGGTACACGTACTTACGTGTGGGTTCGCGCGTACGGAAGCACGCCTCCGCTTCGTCCGTGCTAAATGAGGGCCGAAGCTAATTAGATGGTCCCGCGGTCGATCCCTTTTCCGTCGCACAATGCGATATAATAATTCGTTCCTCTTTAATTGGCACCGCCCGATCGCTATTCCGGGTTCCAAATCGTAAAGAAAACCGTGCATCCATGTGCAACACAATTTACTAATGCCGAAACAAGAAAGTGTTCAATAATACTTTCGTTCGTTGATTATGTATCGGATTGTTTGCGTTTCTACCGTACACGATTGCTCAAGAAAAGCTGCATCGTATCATGCAACCAAAATTATAGAATTTCACCTTTAAAAATGTTGGTTGGTGAAATAATAATTGACGAAATCACAAAGCTTTATATGCAAAGTAAAATGTGTTCGCTTTAGCTTCTGATACAAGACTGTACAGAGAGGTCGACAACACACTTGTATAAAGTCTAGATAGCACCAATACAATGTCTATTGTATACTCGATATACAATGTATACTCGAATTTCCATATTCCAACAAAAAAGAAATACTGTTGCACTTTTAGGTGCATCGATGCAACTGCATCCTTTTCTTAAATAAAATTACTTAATTTTCATTGGGCTGTTCGATGCAACTATTCAATCTCTATAAATATTAATGAACTTCTGCCCTAAACCTAATAGTTTAATAGTTACAACATTTTAAAGTGCAAAATATATTGTTATAGTTTTGTAAACTTCAAAGTCGTATAATCCTCGAACTTTTAGATTCAGGTCTTGGAAGCCTTAATCCTTCTTTGTAGATATTGCAAATCTGCATTGAATAGCTGAATCAAAATTATAGAGTTCCATTTAACAAAAGATGCTGTTGCATAGAATAAAATTACATTCAATTCGTGTAATTTTGCCTCCATTTTTTTATATGTCTAACAATTCATAGAAATGTAGTGTTTTCCCAGTTGCGTATAACACTGTATATTATAAATAAAAATAGGAATTTCTTGTTTCCCCTATTCGCGTGTACAATTTATTGAGAAAAGAGTCGATATTCAATTGGTGAACAGTACGCGGACAATGGAAGTTCCGGTGCCGACCAACAAGGTCGCGGCTGCTTTCGTTTATTCCTGAAAGGGGGTTTCGCGATAAGGGCTTATCTATCGAGCCACTTCGCTCGGGGAATTCCTGCCAGCGCCCGGTAGCCAATCGCATTAAAGGGGATTTCGATTTCGCGTCGAGGAAGGAGATCGCCGGGCATAAAGCGTCGATTTTATCGTTTCCGATCGTGCCGCGGGGATTCCTACTTTCCCGTTCGATTATTTTCCCTCTTCTACGCGAGTCCACGCTCCCGGAGTTTTTTCGAGGCGTGTAAAGGACGCCAGGAAGTCGCCAATAAATATATAGCTCGCTTTACTTGCACCGTTCCGATTCGAAAAATTGCAAAGAACGAGCTTCCCCTCCGGCAATATTCGCTGCTTCCGGTCGAAAATAAGAAAGTGGAACTACAATGCAAGTTAATGTACAATTTTCTTTGAATATTTACTAACTCTCAAGTATATGCATACATTTATATAACGAAAAAATCAATATTTAAAAAGTTATAAGTTACAATATTAACAACTCATCACTCCAAACTTGTTACAGTAACACCTGAAGATTATATAATTTTGTTTGCATATTTACTCCCCTTTGAAGCTGTGTATTTTAAGTAAAGTACAGTTTTAAGTAAAGTACACATTTCTCTTATAATAAATAAATAAATAATAAAGGAACGATTAATAATATTCTTTAGAATTAGAGTAAATTGTTAAGACTTTGGGTGTGTATCGTTTACGTTGAAGTGGTTTTCAAATTTAAAATTTCGATTTTTCCTCGCTACCCACGTAACCCATTGATAACGTAAGCCTGTTCCAAGCGTGTAATTTAGTAGCTCGACGTTCAGGGCGCTTGAATGTATCGTTAACAGTTTCGTTTTGTCGGGGAGGGTGCTCGAAATTATTACAAAACCATGTCCGCGGAACGACGGAGGAAGAGGCTCGTAAAGTGTGCTCGAAATGCTCTCCTATTCATAGTCCTGCAATCTTTGTGCCTTTAAGCCGAGGCTCGTGTGGGTCTGGTTTGAAAAGGTCGCTTAAACCAGTCGGCGGCAATTTACTTCTTGTGTATGTTCCTCGCGATTCCGATAAAGCTTAGTCTTATCAGCTGAAAGTGCTTTCCTTGGAATTCACGCGTGCCGCTGGCGCCAGAGACTCCGTGGCATCCAGACGCTCGGGAGAGCTTCGGTTCTTTTACACGCGTAATGCAGCTATGATAATGAAACTTGTAACTTCTACCGCGAGTACGCTGGATTCTTGTCGGCGAAAGACCGTGTAGAGGCAGATTGAAATTCTAAACGCCGATACGCTTCGCGATGCGCGTAATGCGAGTCCATTGTCGCTGAATTCGTTACTAAATTCGCGACCTAACAACAATGCCGCTAATAAGATGCTTTCGCGGAGTTTTCTTCTTAGAGTCGACTGTGGTTTCCGGATCCTCGACGGAGGACCTCGATTTTAAACAAAATAAAAAACGTTTTAAACAAGACCTTTGTGTATAGATATTGTACGTATCAAATATTACCGAGAACGTACAGAAATTCGCGACGATCTATACTTGACTTGGGAGTTTAATAGCTGTTCGATCGACCTTTCGATGTTAGAATTTCCGCCAAAACACAGTGGGTGGAGCAATATCGCTGTATTTGTTTAGTTATGCCTGATTGGGTGATTCCTTGGTTCAGCCTTTTTTGGGGCGTTGACCAGCATGCTGCAGAGAAAGGGTCAGAAGGGTTGCTGAAACGTTCGCCCCTCTGCCAGATCCATAACCCTAAGTGGTAAAATATTCCAATGCTCGAAGCATTGTTTGCAAGAAAAACTTACAGACGGAATTATTCGTTCTAAAGTTCATGATCCGGTGAAAGTTCCAACGTGAACAAACAGTTCGAGGGTACATGAAACTCTAAACGGAAAGAGTGCGGGAAAATACTGTATCGAGGACGAGAAGCTTTTCGCAACGAAGCTCATTTCTCCCTGGAGGATCGACAGACACGGACAATAATAGTCGTAAATCAATTGGGCAAAGCATTAGTATGCAACGAGCCCGATATTAAATATCAGTGGCAACTTCCTTTTGAATTGAATTGAAATCCCGTTTCTTCTTACCGGTTAAATAGAGAAACAAATAAATAACCGGGCGTATAAGCAGAAGCACGTTCATTTGATTGTAGCCCGTAGTAGGTAGCATTTCATAATAATTATCTCGAGAGGTCCGAGGAGGCCTACGCGACCGCAATGGCGGGCCACGAGGATCGTTTTCTCCTCTATAAGGTCGCCTTATTAAGGAAGCTATCATTAAGCCTCCATATCTCACCTATTACCGTTTACTTGGCCATGCCATTGGCTGTTCCGTATCGATGATCAGGATTTTCCATCCGTTCGTTCGCCCAATTACGTCACGTGCATTTACCTGCCGATGCACCTGGCCACGTTTCTTCGTGCAGTGCTTTATTTCTGAGCGCCGGTGCATTTGTCCTCGACCGGTTGTCGAGACTCGAATCTCTGGTAGTAGTAAAGTATAGTTCCTACAGAATATCTGGACAGTTTCAATGTCTATGGCTATAGCCTCTAAACAACACCCTCAAAATGACACGATTCGACCTCACTGATCAATTCGCAAGCTTTTGCATTGGGTAGCATTCTTTCTCATTAAAAATACTATTTTTAAATTTCTTGAAAAATGATCCACATTAGTCTGAGTTGGGTATAATGTTACTGGTCCGCGGGAAGAGCTAATAAATTCGGGTCTGGTGAGTCTTCTCAACGTCACAATGCCTCCCCACCTTTTCCTTCGACATTACTCATGCACGGGACCGGACTTGTGGGACATCGTGCAACGAGGAGGGAAAAAATATTCCCAAGTCTTAGGACGATTTTGTTTCTTATAACTAGACTGCGGATGTTTATGTCAGTAAAATATGTCAAAATATGTAACTAACAGGATATACAGGATATAAAATATATAGGAATATGCAAAATATATTCAAAATATGTTCAAATAATTTTATCACTTGAACATAATAATAATCAATTATAATTTAAATTACAATATGTTAGGAGTATTTTTTCAATATTATCAAAAGTTAGTCGATAACGTTTATCGCTTTGAAATCAATTTATAAATTGAGAACGAACGCTCAATATTACAAGATGTGATTGGAGCATATTTGAATTTGCTGAAGTATCATGTTTTAATTGTTTTAGATTCTTTAACAATCATGATAATGATCTCATAAAATTCGTTTCTGTAGAACCTATCTGCCAAGAATACTTCGTCTAATAATTGCTACCATTAATGATTCACTATAGGTAAACACAAGATGTATAAATAGCTATGTTGCCATTTCTGCCATGACTACCATATACATACAAACGTCGAATTAGTAGACTGAAATAGATGTTCGGAAGTCCATACAAGCATAACTTTTATGAAAAGAAATATATATATATAACATATGCAGTATGTTTCGACATGTTTTTAAAATATGCAAAATAAAAAATATATTTTTCGTCCGGGCCTGCTAGTGGGACTCGTCAGTAAGGCTTTCTAGCAGGCCCTGCTTTAGTCGACTGGAATATTGGGAAATTGTTCGAGGAATGTATATAGAGCAACCGAGGAATCGGTCGAGCGCTTGTGAGAGCACGACCCCTCTAGTGGTGAGCATGGGAGGCGACGCCACAAAACAAACTTCTATTCAGGTTTCACTCCTTTATCTATTTCCTAGAAACATATGCATGTGCATAAACATCCGCAGTCTACTTATAACAGCATCCATTGTCACCTGCTGTTGACTTACACCCTTTCCTTCAAGCCTGCCCATATATTTAAATAAATTCTTAGAATTTCTTCGAAACTTTGTGGATAATATTATACATCTTAAAATATTTATTTTCTTCAGTTTCTGATAAATATACCACATGCTATCGTTTGGTCCCAGAGCATGGAAGTAGAGATTGTTTCAGAATGGAGTACGCAAAGTGACACATCGTACGCGTCGTAAAGGGGTGTCTCGGGGACCTGCAGCCAGGGGAATCTATTGTCGCGAGCGCCTGCCAGCTACGAGATTTTATGTAGCTGCGTGAAGTACGCGTGTGGAACGACGTTCCAGGCCCTCAGTCTTCCAGCAGAATACCGCCATCTTCTTTATCGAACGATAAATTTTAAGGCGCCTTTTCAAAGAGGACGTCAACCACCTGGAGGATTTATGGCCGATATGGAGCATCGGTAACTGGCTCGAACACCTGTACGACCACGTTTTGCATCTCCTCTGGATTTGTACAGATTTGTCCCATGCAGAATTGAATATGAGGAGTAGCTTATTGATATGCAAACGTTGCGAACCTAACCTTAACCTTTGCCACAACAGCAAGGCTATGAAACTGTAGCTAACAAAACATAACAATGTTATACGCCAGGAAGTCGTAGAATAATGTTCATAATATACCTAACAACTAGGATATTTCAGAGTACTATTCTATTCGAGAGCTTCGGTTAAAGACCGTTTCATCGTATATTAAAATTCTTCCGAAGGAGAAATCCTAATCCTTGTAACATACGATACGTTCCACCAAAGAAACACAATCAACTTTTTGCAACACAGTTATGTTAGTGGCTGATGCTGTAATTCCTGAAGCCGGCGCTGGAAGAAACACCGTGGAAGGGCCGTATGAAACTTTTAAGGTACGGGTTCGTACAAAGTCTTCATTTCTGCGATAATGCTAGCATTAATTCTCGAGGTAGCACATGGAGAGGTACGTGCTGCTCATAAACGAATAGATTGCCATCTCGAGGTCATTCACATTCCGAAGGAAGCTTCAATTAGTCAGCAATAAGAGTGCAATAAAACTTTAATGCTCCGTCGACAGTCGTCAGCGTGGATTGACCTCGGCACCCAGCGCAACGTCGGAGCATCCATAATGCATCGGATTTCTTCCCTTAATAGGATCAAAGACAAAACGACATTTCGTCCATTTTATGGACCTACTCAGACCTACCCTTCTTCCGTTTTCTGATCGATCGCTTCATCTTCACCGGATCGGCTAAAACTGCTAAAAAATATCGTACGCGATTTTAGGGTTGAAATTGGAGGCCACTGACACCTAAGACTCGACTTAAACCACTATAGGTGGATTTTGTCCTTCAAGAAATTTACGAAATTATCGACAGGGACAACAATTTGATAGAAATGCTCGTGATAAAAGACATGCACTATTTTTGTATTAAGAAATAATGAAATAAAATCACCACGTTAAGCAATTCAAACTGTATATAGAAAATTTAGAAATGATCCACCACGCATGGAAAAAGAGACCATTAAACTATCGTACGCAATTTTAGGGTTGAAATTGGAGGTCACTCACGCGTAAGACTCCACTTGAACCACTATAGATGGATTTTGTCCTTCAAGAAATTTAATAAAAGTATTTATAAGAAGACGTTCCTAGCTTCTCAGCGAACTAATCGATAAAGATGAACCTTTGACAAGTGTAGATGCACTTCGCCTCTCAAGAAATTTAAAACAAGTATTTCTTTAATGGCAAAAAGTACTGTCCAATGCAAAAGCTTACGAATGTTGGAATTGCTAGCTTAATTAATTTATGCTAAAGGGGTGTTATTTAGAAGCTAGCCACGTAAATTGAAACTGTTCTCGTATTCCACAGGAACTCCAACTCTAAGAATCTTTCTTTAGTAAACATCTGGCCACGGTTCGTACGATAATCAAATTGCAATCGTCTGGTTTCCTCGAAGTTGTTGATCGACCGATGGGCCAAGGATCCAGCCCGTCCAATTGCATTATTCGCATTCTAGGCTTGTAATGGCGTCGTTCGGAGTCCCCGGCGAGCGGAGAAAAAGCACGAGGGGAAAAAAGGTACGCGAATGCCTGCCATATTTCAGAATCAGCGACGGTGGAAGCGGCCGAACGCTATGAGAAGCAAAGGTCGCGGACCACTCGCGAGCCTCTCGTGCAAACCGTAATCCCTTTAACCGTGGAGGACCTGGCACGGCTGACAGACAGTATTTCGCGCCGACAAGCGGGACGGAGTTTGTCATAATTATTGGCGGCGGTGTCAGCGAGCTGCTGCAACTTCTGCCAATGGCGGTGGCTTGCGGAATCTTCGGACGACCGGTCGGCTAGATCCGCGAATAAATCCCGGGACGGGAAATAGCGCGAGCTGATTAACGACGATTCAGCCCGCGGACCACGAGGGTATACCACCACGGATTAATGTACAATGCCAGGACAACGAAATAACAGCGTCACCGTAAATTGCGCTTTCTTTCCCGTACGCGCGTGCAGGAATGCCGCACGGAGACAAAACGATCCTGAGAGACACATAAATTTCGCCAAAGCGACTGCCACCGCTCAACCAGTGCTTTATGATGTTAAGAACCGCCACGGAGAATCATAATCGCGCCGACGTCTCCGACGAGTGTTAAATTGCCGTATTTTTCTCTTCGAGCGTTCCGAGTTTTCCAGGGCCACCAAACTCTCGGATAGTCTTCGCAATTAGCAAAGATCAAGGATCGAGAACGATTACAGATAACCAAAATAGTGTTGTAGCCGTTGGCAGGGTAACGGTAAAGTAACTTTCGATTCGAGGTCGCAGTAAAAGGAAACTGTAACGCGAGCGACGAAGAGGAATTCGACGCCTGGTCTCCAGGCCTCTGGAAACGTCTTTCAAACGCTTCGAAATGAACATCCGGTGAAAACGCGATACGTTAGCCCCGGTCTAGGTTCGAGACATCTTACAAGCCTGGAAGTCGTAAACTTTCTACCACCTCCAGTCCTTCGTTGCACCACCTGGTGCAGTCGAAGAAAAGAATCTAGGTGCAAGTCAGATTCAGTGATTTGAAGTTAATGTTCTTCTTGCGAACGTGGAATAATTGTGTTCGAGACTAGTGTCCCCTAACGTTGGGTCATTATATTGTTTTTATTTCTTTAAGTTTTAAGGCATAATGTAACTTTGTAAAAGAAAGTCATACGAAATCTGGTTCGAGTGATTTTGAAAGTTTAATGGTTAAAGGCTTTGCTGTCAAAGTGTTTCAAATTCAAATGGTTCTCAAAAGTTTTGGAACATTTCGATACGTATATAATTTAAGCAAAAAAATTTGCAATTTACGAAGTAGTCGCGTTTTTTTTTTTATCTAAATTTTGTAAGGAATATAACGATATTAAAAAGTTAGATAAATTAACGTAACAAGAATTGGTTAATACCATTAAAAAATAGAATATAACTGTGGCATTTACTACAGATTTAATTTCTTGAAACAAATTTAAGAGAACAATGCACAAATTTCACTGTTGTGCGTTAAATTGTAACATTTTTTACATAACGACAAAAAAAACAGTTTTTTAAAGCTTCATACAGTGTAATCCTTAAGTATTAATTTGGCGTACTAGTGCAATGACACATCCATTATTTGGTAAAAAAAAAAACAGTTTTTTAAAACTTCATACAGTGGTCTGTTTTCTATGATTCCTTAATTATTTCTCAGCATTTCTTTAATATTATTATCAAAATTCTCGCCATTCTTATGGAAAATAACAACGTTGCTACATGAACCGTGGGATGCCAGGGCAAACAATTTCTTCGTGACCGCGGAGAAGACGCTATTGTGACGCGATAAGCACAGACCGTGGCTGAATTTACGAGCGACCAGTGCTAGGAATCAATCCTGCCTCATAGTTTAGCGAGATTACACGTTTTGAGCTAGCTTCAGGGAACGGGAGGAAGTTCGCAAGCACAGAACCGTGGCTCGATCGCCATCTTGTCAGGCGTTCCTACGCAGAAACACCCCAGAGCTGCGTTTCGATCATCCTACGACTACGACGACGGTCTGCTGAAACCCCCTTGTATTTATAAATACGTACGAGGCCGGTTATACCGGTCTGAAACCGTTCGCGTAATACGCGATACATCTTTTTCATTCTTTAATACACGACACACTGGCGGTGTAACGTTTCATTCAACCAAAGGGTTGCTAAATAATACCGATCGCATCAGTGGCCAGAATCCGATTCTTTCAGGCCTCTGACTCGAGGCATTATTTAATCATTCTTCGACTAATTATAAATCGTTCTGTTTTCGAAATTAGAAAAAGGATAAACCACGGTTTGTCAACCCCTAAATCACCGATGCCTCCAACGTGCTAATAACCCAGAAGGATCGACGTGACCGTAAACGCTAAATTGAAAAAAGAAATTGTGTGCCTAAATCGATACGTCGTGATAGAGGATCCATGGAATTTATCGATGGCACGACTGCAGCAGAGCCTCGTTACAAATACACGCGAGGAATGCTCGGTTTTTGTCATCGAACGAGGGACGAGGGGTGTTATCCGCGGTCCGGGATTCCAGGATATACAGCGTAAAAAATGAAAACGTGCGGAACAAGGTAATTTCCTGAAATGGTCATGCGAGAAGACGATCCTACCGAGGAGCATCCACGTGCCAGATACGACACGCGAGATTCCACCGATACCATATACCGCAGCCCCGCCGGTAATCGCCAAGTTGTTTTCCATAGTTGCTTGCAGCGTATTGGGCAAAAAAATCCTATTACACCGTTCTTCGCGATTTCGTCCCGGTCACGGATCCAGCCTGACAGTTTTTTCGTGCCGCGCCATCGATTGGCGCTAATTAATTTACGCGACGGATTCGACGCGCGTAAAATACCCTCGATCGATGCGCGTTACGTGACCGTACTTTATTCCTCGATCGATCAAACTATACACAGTGCCGCGTCCTTAACCGTTTTACTGCCGTTCCGTGGCGAAACCCGACGACGTATTGCTCCATTAGACTCGATTCGATTCTACTCGCCACGAAGTTTGTCGTCGCGCGATCATCGAAATTGTATCACAGCGACCGTACCGCGCAAACTACAATCCGTATTCGATCGTCGTGGGCTCGTTGTAACGGAAAGGACTCGTTTAATCGGCGGATCGATCGATGCTCCACACGACGATCGTTTGACGCGGTTTAATTCAAAAGCAAGGCATGTCGGATTTTTGCGCCGGCATGCAGAAATCTTGGGCGGCGTAATTAATGATTCCGTGTTCCCCGGCTCATGCACGTCGGGCCCATTAAATTCAAATCAGCCCTGCCCCGTGGAACAGCTGCACCGTACAATAGACAATGTGATTGATTAAAAAAACGTGGGAGCAAGCGTGGACGCGGAGCGTGCTGGAGGCGAATGGCGTCCGGCGCAGAATTGTAGCGGTGCCGCAAGAAGCGTCGGGATGCAGCAACCCGTCCTCTGTTCGACGAGAAGCAACTGCTGCGTATGCGCCCAATTAGAAGGAATCCAGGAGGCAAAGGGACAGGGACGCCTGGACTCTCACGCTGCACGGGGATTCGTATGCGAGTCGCGTGTCCGGTGTCCTGGTGATGTCCTCCGACCTTAAGCCACGCTCACAATGCTCCACGGCCGTTTATTTCCAACCCACAGGGTGTCCTCCGACGCTACGAACTCACCTCGCTTGGCCAGTCATGGATACAAATCGTGATTTTCAATCCGTGAATTTTCTGTACGCGTGTTTAAATAAGTATATTAGATTTTGATCGAAAATAACACTGGTCAAACATTAAACTGGGATTTGTATTCGCTCACAATGTTCCACAGCCGTTTATTTCAACCCACAGGGTGTCCTCCGGTACTACGAACTCGCCCCGCTTGGCCAGTCATGCATACAAACCGTGATTTTCAACCTGTGAATTTTCTGTGCGCGTGTTTAAATAAGTATATTAGATTTTAATCGAAAATAACACTGGTCAAATATTAAACTGCAATTTGTATTCTTTATGATGGAGTTTTTTTCTTCGTTTGTGTATATAGAGATTGGAAATAACAGAGAAAATTATTATTTGACTGCAGCTTTTAAAATACAGTTATATTAGAACTAGCTAAAATTCGAAAATAAAGTGAAATAGTGTTGTTACCGTATGTAATTACGAAATTATCGACACGGACAACAATTTCTTCTGATCTGTACTAGTTTTGCATGGAGAAGTAATGAAATGAAATCACCATGTTAAGCAGTTCCCCATTAAGTATCACTTTGAAATGAAATCACCCAGTAATTCTTTGTCCCCAAATTAAGTATCACTTTTCTAAGATACATAAACAATTCATCTTCTCAACGAAACCTCTCTAATCTTTGACGAGTACAAACTTCCCTAAAACATACGGCCAAAACTTCGATATCAGAAAATCTCAGTTTTGAAACTGCAAATTGAAACCATTCCCTAACTGTCGACGATGCCTCTTACAGAGGAAAAGAACGCATCCGGTTCACGATAATTGTCCTACGCATTGTTTTCAAATTCTCGAACAAATAAACCCTGATACAGCGTAAAGCTGAAAAGATAACAATCGCCACGAATAGATTGCGGATGTTTATATCAATAAAATATGTCAAAATAATTCACAAGATGTATAAATAGCTATGTTGTCATATCTGCCATGACTATCGTATACAAACATCGAATTGGTAGCCTGAAATAGATGTTCGGAAGCCCATATAAGCATTAATTTCATGAAAAGAAATGCAATGAACATATATGACATATGCGAAATAAAAAATATATTTTTAAGGACCTCTAACAATGAAACAAACTTCTATTTAGGTTTCACTCTTTTATCTATTTCCTAGAAACACATGAATCTTTTCATCTTTGTGTACGTATGGCCGTGTAAAAATACCTCGATAAATAAAAATTGTCGGCGAAGCAAAGGTGATCCGATAAATTCTGTTAGACGGTGTAAACTGCGTTCGAAACGATGCGATGGCTACCTTTTGAGAGGCAGTGTATCCTCGTCAGGATGACTGACATTACTTTGCCTCATTCTCCGCGTAGCAGTGCGCGCTTTATCGATACGATCGACTAATATCGAGCACCGGTAGTCTTACCGTAAAAGACGATCTATTCGAACGATACCGAGCTGGCGATATCCTAGCCAGGATTCCGCGTAGCTTTCGTAAAAAGCATTCGTCGATAGCGCGGCAGGAATCTTAACGAAACGTCGAACCGAATATTTGGTCGCAGTCCGAGGATACGTGAGCCGCGGAATCGTCGATGGAAACGACCAGGTGTGCATTCGTAAGCGATACTTTCCTCGAATAATCCGTTTAAGTACGCTTGTTACACGTTCTTGGTATCTGGAAGTTTTCACATTCGCGCGACTTCCTCGCACTGTACTTCTCACCTACGCCAATTCTTCGCGTCGCGAAAATATCTTCTCGCCTCTTCCGTGCCCCGCAATTACCCAACACGACTTTCATACTTAATCCCTTGACGTACGATTTAATTCCATACAATTTTTCAAATGTACACTATTTAATTTTGTTTGTACGTAAAAGGAATGACCATTAAAAAGAATAGATTTGTTTTACGAATACCTCGCTAATATAAAAACGTGATGATTTGAATGTACGAGACTCGATGATGAGTGTAGCCTCATAATTGTGAAACTTGGTATATTAAATTAAACTATATACCCCCATTAAAAATTACAAGTTTTCAAATGTACGCTATTTAATTCTGTTCAAATTTCTTTGCGCGTACTCGAAAAAGGATTATTTCACGAATACCTCCGTAAACGTTAAAACAATGGATGAAATTACATAAAATTACATTCGGCGCACTTCATGTTTCCTCGTGATATATTTTTGTATCTCTTATCGTTTTAGAGATTTAGCTTTTCACAATAAAAATACCTCGTGAGGTATTCGTCGTATGAAAAAATGTGTCGAACAAAAACTACAGTTGCTCGCGTTAACTTTTAACTTTTTTAATTATCTGGTCTGTTCCATCTTTTTAAGTATAAATTTATACTATACTTTCGATGTAAATTGTAATCGAGAGGTTCTGACCGTATGTTGAGAACCACTGCGTGCAGGACAACCTTGTAAGGGACGAGGTAGCTTCTCCGCTCTCTCCGCCAAGGACCTTAAATCATATCGCTCGATATACTCCCTAAACAATAGGTACGTCGGCGATATGGTCCTTTTTGGTGCTCTCAGGCTCGCGCTGCAGAAAAATAGCCGTACGGTAAGGCACGCCGGAGACAATGGGACCCCGCGGATTATTCCTTTCTTCGAGAAGTACTCCTCCCTTCGGTGCACCCTTTTTCGCCGAGGTGCAGTCCTCTGGTGTGCGGAATAATTGGTGTGCGCGGGTGGCCCGGTAGCGCGTTCATTACGTTGCCAGAGCAACTTGATAAAGAAACAAAAACGAGCAGAAATCGAACCAACGAACGATGAAGAGAGAGGAAAAGCGCGATAAATAACAAACCATCACAGATACGGTCTCTATAATGCAACAAACTGCGATAAATAATGAACCATTCGACTAACCAGCTTCTGTAGCGCGAGAAATTAAGCCGTGACCCTTCGTTCATCAAAATGTAAACTGGAAAATTCTACAAATAAGAAGTCATCTTCTTCTCAAACATAACATGATTCACAAACTAAAATTTTAAGCAACCGTTCCATAGATTTTCTTCACACATAGACTAATCCCGTCACAAATAGCGACGACTCTTTACGCGTGAAATGTTATAAATGAATGTACAGGACTAGCGAAAGAAACTTTATGTTAAAATTGTCTCCCTAACCGTTCTAAAAAGATCAGAAATCTGTCCCCCGAAACGGTCAGCTTCCCATCGTAGATATTTAAAACAGACACAAATTTTATTTAATGTCTCGCAGGCGCTATTCTTCTTTCGTAGATCAACATTCTCGATGGCATTAGTCTGGGAAAGATGGCTGCAGAAGCGTACGTTAGCCGTCCCTAGTAGAACAAGTTCATGCATCCGTAATACCGGCGCCCCTGGAAACGAGCAAGAAAAAGAAGTCTCGCATAATACGGTGTCATCATATGGTGGCATCGCCATTGTTCGACCTTTAAACCGTCCTTCGAATATGCAGAATGCACCCTTTGCTCTCCAGCAGGGCTCCTTTAAGTGTAAATGAGGCGGTGACCAAGAGAAGCTGAGCAACGATATTCTGCACGCTCGTCGCTTTTTAAAGATGGTGCCGTCATTGTAATCGAGTTGCTCGACTCCGTAGAGTCAACCATCGATCGAGAGAAACAATTTGCTCATTGATGGATCTATTGGGTGCGTGCCAAGGTTTCTATGCATTCTCGACAATCTGTTAAAATTCTTTGTATATAAGGCAACGAACTACTGACAATCGTTATTCGAAAGTTGCTGCTTTTGTTGAAAATTAATACTTCGTTAACCCATTCATTTTGCGTGCTGTTCTTATCGTTGATGATTATAATTTGAAAAATGTAAGAAAGAAAAATTACTAATGTTAATTGTATATAATTGATTAAATAAATTATTTTCTACAAAGTATCACGACTTTTTTATTTATATTAAAACCCATCAAAACTTTTGCACGCATTCAATATTTATCGTCGTCCCAGACTTCTGCTAAAATACTTTTGATGTACAAAAGTTCTCATTTCGAATTAAAACTTATAGTATTCAAAAATCTTCCTTTTCGATTAAGATTTTTACTGTCCAAACAACCGAGTTTTTAATTCAAATGGCAAAGTATCGCAATTTCCAAACTTCATTCCAGTAATGGTTACACGACTTTACACGAGTATCAATTTGCATGCTGGTATTTATAGCCTTTTGTCGGCCATCGATCTTCTAGAAGGATTGTCGTTCATGGGCCGCGCTAGCAACCTTAGGCAGCACTGTTCTTTTTCCAAGCAGGCTGGAACAAAACGTTCGAAACGAGAGCTTCCTAGACGTTGTAGATGTCATCCATACTGGTCAAGTCTGTCCATCATCCTACCACCATCTGAATTCTGATTCAACGTCGAACGATGGACGTGAAAAATAACTATGTCGTCTCGAACTCTTACAAAGTTCCGCGATAGTTTCACGTTATATGAATTAGCTGACAGGACATCGATCATCGACGGCGCCATTCTTTTTCGATCCTCGCTTTCTCCAAAATAGGAAACGGTCTTTCTTTCGTCGTACGTCTCAACTATCCATCATTGTTCGATATTAGATTGAAGATACGCTGTTCTCGTAAAATATTCATTTATGCGACTTCTTCCTCTAACTTCCAATATTCTCGTATTCCCAGATTCGTTTCCTTTTGGCGAATCTAAATACGCGTGTTAATCTTTCGTTATAAACAAATCAACCGTTCCAGAGTAGTCTTTTCATTTAAAGCAATTGTACGTAATTTTGAGTAACGTTAAAAAGCACCAAAAATTCGCGGAAAGAAATAAAAGTGTCAGGAAGAAAGTTGTTAGTTTCAAGGAAGAGCTCGCAGGGGTGGATAAATTTCACGGGGAGGGGATCTCAAAAATCACCAGGCTCCATTTTACATTCTATCTCCGGTTCACGGCCAGGCGGATCTCTCGGTTCCACTTTCCTGCGATTATTCCACGTCGCCATCCGGCGGCTGGATCATCGATCATCGGCGGCGGTTCCCGATTCGATCTCTCTGTCACAGGCGGGAAAATACGATCGGCTCGTACGTTATTTGCGGAGCCCCGATAGCGCGACTCGGAAGAGAAGTTAATGCTATGGCCACTTTATCAAGCTGCAATAAGAACGGGGTGCCACGGGATCCGAGAATGCAAGAACCAAGTTCCTGAGTAATTGCTCGAACCGGAGCGACGAAGACGGAGTCAGGGAAACGACGGGATCGAGAAAGACGTTGAAGGAAGACGGACATCTCGCGAGACGAAGGAGAGGACAAGACCGGCTTCCAGAACGAGAACAACCTGGAATCTTCGCGATCTTAAGTGTGCTTAATTAAAGCATCAGCTCCCTTTAGTCTGGAGGCCGGTTTTCATTAGGGCGGTATTCATTCGGCCGATAAGGTGGCGGCTCGACGACCGCTGAAAATATTACAGCGACCAGTTTTCTTTCGAGCCAGCCACATCCTTCTCGGTTCGAATATATTTCCTTCGCAACTAAATCTCTCTACAAAAGTGTCATAGTTTCTTGTTTCTGTACTAGAATACCCTTTCAACCTCTTAATGTACGATCTAATGTAATTTTTCAACCGTATACTATTTAATTTTGTTTAAAATTGTTCGTACAAGGAATGGCCATGAATAAGAACAGATTTGTTTTACGAATATCTCGCGAATGTAAAAATGTGTTGATTTTAATATATAAAACTTGATGACGAGTGAGTAGTCTCGTAATTGTAAAACTTGACATCAAGAACTTGCTTCGAGTCAGACTCGTCATTGTACGGCAAGGGGTTAATGTTTTCAATTTGATTCGAGAAATCGTATTACTTTGCTTTCGAGGGTGAATTCATCGCCTCTTCGCTCGAGGAACTTCAGCGTTCGTTACGCAGCAGCCAATAAATAATATCGAGAACGCGGTCCGGAAAGATGGATGGTTGTCATAAGTTTGCATTTACAAAGTAACGTATACGTTTCCAGTTCGGAGTAGCAGGCGTTATAAATACTCGAGTGTATATCTTCGACTCGGGTCATCAACGTGAGCATTAAGGTCTCGGAATAATTTCTTTGATTTATGGGGAAAAATTCGTTTCTCCTCGATAATGACCGCTTTGGTAAACGTCGTTGGGCTCGCTGGTGCCGCTAAATTGGAAGAGGGGGATTCTCGTGTGTTTTGAAAGGAGCGTTTAAGAACGATTACGTCGGTTGGCGCAACCGGCTAAAAAGAATGCGACACGCTGGCGTTACGGGAACGATTAGAAGGTGTAATAATCGTTCGTTGCCCGATCAAATATATAATACGAGCCTCCCGGACGTGTCCTCGATGTTTACAAATTGCTGATCCAAGTTTATCCGGCATTTTTTGTACCTCGACACGTAAGAACACACGCTGCAGTTGTATTACCAGGTTCGCGTAATTCAACCAGACCTTTTTCTTGCGCGCATTCTTGCTTCAAATTGCACCGCCGAGTCCCGGCTATGAGCCCCGTTATCGAAACAATGTACAATTACGCGCGCAGAATGCCCGATTTTCTGTAAATTAAACTTACTCGTCGACCGTCCAGTATATTAAACCTTCTTCCAACGGTGATTCAATACAATTGGTTCTTCCGTAGCTGGACACGCGACGATCAACGTTTTTATCCGTGTCATCGAGGAAGATTACTTAAACGACACCCTCTCGACTCCAAGTAACTTAAATTCCTGAATGATTTTAAAATCTGTAGAATAAACTCACTGTCAGTATTCCCCACTGTCGTCTGCATTACAATCGAACGTTACAGAGATACAGATGAGGTTCGAGCTAGCGAACATTAAGGAGGAATCACTGTACCATCGACAGCGAGGACGTTTCCTCTCTCGTTTTCATTTTGGTCCGTGTTTACGTTGTTCTTCGACTAACCGGGAGCCAACGAGGCAAATTAAAGTGGACGCTGACGTATGGCGAATTAAAAAGTCCATTAGAAGCGTTAGAAGGTGGCGGCTAGCGAGGTGAGCGTTTCGCCAAGATCGACGATACGCGAAATCTCGACTTTCACGAAGAGTTGGAGCTTGCGGGACTTAACGCCGGTTAGCTTCCACCCGCGGTGCTCAGCTGGACGCATTTGTCCTGTCAGAGTCCGAAGATATTACGCGGAAACGAGCACGTGGGCGAGGATAATGGGTTAGGGGTGTGATCGCGGCTAGATTTCTAAGCCGGAAGACGAGTCCCTGGCCTCACAATCATTTTCCTTCGTTTGGCCAGGCCACTCGAGAAGTGTCAGGACGGATGAAATAGTGGCGCTCGTGCCACCATGACAGCGCCCATCTGGCCAGCCTTCAGATTCAATTTACAATGCGTACCTTCTCGCTCCGTCGTGCTGGGCTTCTTTGCCTCCTCTGCCCCGCTCCCTGTTACCATCCTCCTCGTAGCAATACCCTTTATTCCACTCGCCACTTCTTACGTCTATTCGCCTTTCTTCCTTCAACCAGGCTTTTCCTTCCCTCGCCGCGGGACCCCGCCTCCTACACTTGTCTTGTAAACCACGACTCGGAACATCGTAAAAATCGCGACACCGGGTGACCCAAGATACGCCGAGGAGCTTCGTCTTCCAATGGAATTCAGGAAATCGCTCACCTCCTCCGTGGCCTACCTTCCATCCAACCTTCTCGACTTTCAAACAACCTCTTTTTTATTTTTTGGAATTATCCTGGCAAAGCTCGTTTTTACTCAAACTCTAAGAGATAATTAGTGAGCTAGAAGCTTAGCAGTAAGATGAAGATATAGTCCAAATTCAGCTTTTCGATGACAGGATTGAGTCTTTTGAGGAATATTCTATTGAATAGTTTTTACTATTGAGACTGGTAGCTACAATATTGGCCTGTACGAGGTAAGTTGGTTTTCTGGTTTTGAGTATCCAAAGTTTCGTATTATTACGTTGTAGATACAGTGGGTGTAAAGAATACTTTTTACACCCACTGTATTTCTAATTGTCAGTGTTGCTTTTGTGGATTTTGTTATTTGTACGGGCACAAGTGAGAAAATTAGTGAAATAATAATTTCATTAATTAGTTTCCCGGTTTCTGAACAATTTATGCGCCAGGAAATAAGCTCTGCGACGCTTCTTTCAGATTCTAGCGTCTCTTCGATCACTTTCGCCCTACCATTTTTTGATTTTCTCTTTGTCGACCATTCCATCTTCTCGGCTCATTGATTCCTATTTCTCGATGGTTCTCCTCGGGTCCCAGCATGGCCGATCACGCGCGCTTTTAACGACTTACACGGTCGGAATATATTTCCACGTCATGCATCGACGCGAACGCCCGCGACAGACTCCTCTCGCATTCAATATCGTCGCCATTTTAATATCCCGTTTAATTTCCGCATACTGAGAACAAGCCGAAAAGAAAATAAGCTCGAGCGTCGATACTCTATCCAATATTTGTATATTTAAATTAATTTACAATGATATTATAAATACAAATAAAATATATTGACGCACCATTTATACGAATTAATCGAATTAATCATCCTATTGATGCAAAAATATAATAAACACGCTTAAATCCGATCTTCGAAATTACTAAAAAATCTTTTGAACAAAATTTTAATCAGTCTCATAATTCGATGCAAGGTCAATTTTATTTTTTTCTTCTTTGATGGAAGATAAAGATTAACGGAATGTATATCTGGTTATTGTAAACATATGACAAAAAACAAGAATAATTCGCGTTCTCGTTTTGCTCTAAACTACTTTCCACCGAATGTTCGATACGCATACCAGCTATTTGGTTTGCAACAACAAAAATATTGATTGGTAAATCAAGTATGTCAAACATGCGGTTCGGTCCATTAAAGTGATTTCACACACTCAATCATTGCTCCATCATTACCCCATCATTATTTTCCCACCTTACACGCTCATTATTAATGTCGTTAATTTGCTTCAGAACCAGTCGAGTCGCCCAAGTCGAGTGCACCGACATTTTCTTCGTCTGGGAATAGATTCGTAAAGAATCTAGAAAAAGATTTTAAAAACGAAACGTGTTTATTTATTAATTTATCGTTAAGAACTAAACGCTGTGCTAAGCATTGGAGTTGGACGAAGAAACGACTAAAAAATCATGATTACAAAACTATTTTCGCGCGAATGAAGAGACGTTTTTCAATGACCCACATTAACCGTTTTTTCTTTAGTTTATATTGACACAAATATGGATTAGCAATTTGTTTTTTAAAATTAATTTTAGAGATATTTGCATCGATTGTTTTCCAAGTTTCTGTCTACGCATTAAGAGTCGAAGAACTCTATTCTGAAAATACATTACGCGAGAAATTATGATGAAAGACGTAAAAGGAATGACCAAAAGATAAGCGAACCGTTCGATAAATGTTCAATATTTGAATACAATTCTTTTCCAGTGCCTACGAGTTTCTTCTGCATATTGATCAGACTGTAGGTTCTCGAATAATATACACGAGATTGTGTGGGCTTGGTAGACCAACCACGAATGGCTACGTGTGTTATACATGTATCCAATTCCTTCTAAACTATGATCTTTCGACGATCAGGTACTATCTTCTACGTAACACTTTTATCCCGTACAGAAATACCAGTAGACGATACTCGGTATAATATCGAGGAATTAAGCAGTAATTCATACCTTTGCAAACCATACAAAAGCAATAAAAAGTGATACTGAAATTGTTCTACAATCGATACAGCTCTTCTACATTTATATTGAAAGGAATACAGTTGTTTATACGTATCTACTATTGCATATATCCTACCATTGTTGTATGAAAAAATATTTCGGCGACAATAGAACAAGTCAAATTGATATTTTTATAGGAAGGACATCACCCATTCCCGACTCGATAACACTGTAAACAATAAAAAATAGTTTTATAATGTGTGCAAAATCGAGTTAGAACCGCGCCATAACCCCTTCGGTGTACGTATGGGTTCGGAGTATAGCAGTACAGCGTCGGTATGCGTTATACATGTTATAATTCACCCGGAGAAGCCATAACTCACAACACGACTGGCTTCTTCGGTAGACAGTCGACCATGGGCGGAGTTGGCAATGGTTTCTTCTTCCTATTTATTGCGTTCGATGCACCGTGCACGGTACACCGCCACCTCTTACGTGATCCACGACGTTTCCACATACCCGATCGCTATATTGTGGCGCTCGAAAATTTACCTGGAATTTACCGGGAGGCCTAAAGCTACATATCCTAGTACGAGAACACGGTAGGAAGGCACAGTGATCGATACAGTGGTCCCTCGCTAATGTTCGCCACTCTTTCCCTCGATATCGTTCGCGGCGTCATCCCCACCAATTACTAAAACTGCTTCGACGAGCATGTTATTTGGACTACTAAATACAATTTTTATGTTTCCCAATTTGTAACTATGAAATTAGTTTAATCGCATTGCTGAACATTCTCCAATGAAAATGATACCAAACAACCATATTTTTTTTTTAATTTCGTTATTTAACGTAGTATCAACTGCTTTGTGAATTATTAGCGACTCAGATAGGTCATAGCCTGTTGTATAGTCTTGTCTGTTTTAGATATTGTAGAAGGTTCTTGGTTGTGCTGTTATTTATCAGGTTGTTTTTCAAGATGGGTTTTATGTTGCTCTCTAGGCGGATTGCGGTGTATTTTCTGCAGTCCAAGATAATGTGATCCACACTATAATTGGGTGAGTTTAGTGTGTTCTATTTTGAAGTCGTCAAAGTCGTCCTTGACTATTTTTTATCGTGTTTTGGATGAGGATTTCCAGGTTTTATTTCAGTTTTCGTTTATTTTCTTTTTGAACAGATAGAGTGTGGTTTTTTTCTGATATTGTTGTAGTGGTTAGGCGAGTTTGCAGCTTCTTTAGCTACTTTGTCCACTTTTTCGTTCTCAACAATGCTAATGTGGGAGGGGACACAGATTACTGTAATTGTATTGTTTCTATTTGTTCTTTTGACGTAGAATTCTTGGCATTCTTGGATGACTCGGTCATTTATCCACGAATTCTGAATTAATGAAATGGCATTTATTGAGTCACAAAAGATAACGAAGTTTAATCGCGTTTAGTTCGTAGTGGAGGATGGCAGTCTTCGGGTAGAGTTTAAATGAATTTGTTGAGAATAAGCATTGCATGTATTTTTAATGGAAATTTGTATCCAGTGGTTCCCTGGAGTCGATTCCTCGAATAGTGCACCTCCCTCAATAACGTTCGCGTTAGGGAGGGATTAGCGCACTTATTAAAAAGAAAAAAAGCGAAACATAGGGATTATAAATTCCAAATCCACGTCTGGCCGGCAACAGAACCTTTCGGAATCCGAGGTTATTGGCTGGAAGATGATCTAGCGGTTAACCATCCGATCTGGACGATGAAAATAAGCAAAAAGGAGGAACGATCGAGAGCGGTCGGTTGCAGGGGCAGAAGGGATCGAAGGCTGGAATAGCGCCGAGTCGTATCGATCAATTACGGTGCCCGGCCTTATAAGGCAATTATTAAATCACGCGAACACGTCGTCTTACACACGCGTGTATCGGTAACAAGCGATCGTCGTGTCACTCAGCCGGAGATTCGCTCGTGATCGCGATATTCTCGTTCGCCGCGACGTCCGGGATGCGTCGTGTAAGAATATCGGTCCAGTGGATCTGGAGATCGAATTCTCTGAGCCGCGAATAAAAGAGAGTCCCCCGCCGATCGGGGTAGACGGCGCCAGTTTACAGCCCGAGTCCTCTTCGCGTAGGCCACTTACGATTAGAGAGATGCACGTGGTCGCTGGGTAATGGATGAGCGGCACGCTGTAGATTAGGAAGATTAGACATTATGCGCGTAGCCCGGTATGCGGCTATCGGCGAAATACGATGGATTATATGGTAATTACCCGCATTTTTCCCCGACGATTGCTTCATCTTCCAGCTTGATACTATTGTCTTACGATGCTTGGGAACGCAATTTACGAGCTGGAAAACTGTAGCGAACAATGCGGCGACATTGTTCCGCTCTCGAGTCCGACGCTATATCTGATTGCCCGTACCGGAACACGGCTTATTGCTCGTCCAGAGTGCAAAGATTCACGGACGTCGAAGCCAACGGTTCGGGAAACAACCAAAATTCCTTTTCTGGATATTTCGTCGAAATGGAATTTCCTAACTCAAATCTCTATTTCACTGGAAGATATTAACATTTTAAACCATGATTATTATTTATTTTAAATACTAGGTTGGGGGAAAAGAAATCCATTACTTTTCACTTAGATGGCTGTAGTGATATACAAGATGATCGGCCACCCCTGGGAATAATTTTAATGGGAGATTCTAGAGACCGAAATAAAACGAAAATCAAGAATATCAATTTCTTGATTGTGGCTTTGTTAAAAAGTTATTAAGAAATTAAATTAAAAAATTTCAAATCTTTCACGGAAAAATTATTTTCGGTTGTGGGGGTCAATTACAATCATTTTTTGTGAATAGACATACCCCCGAAATCCTACGCATTTTCAAGAAAAAAATTCCAGTAAGTGCTGAAATTTTTCGGCGAAATTACAAAATTTCAAATCGTTCTAAAAAAATTATTTTTGATTGCAGAGTTCAATTACAATCATTTTCGGTGAATACATATACCCTCGAAATCCTAACCATTTTCGAGGAAAAAATTCTTTACCGAAAATATAATTTCAGGCCAGAAATGTCACTCCAAAATTTCAAGCGTATCTTTAAAACGTCATAACTTTTGAACGGATTGGACGATTTTAATGTTCAAAAACGCAAACATCGCGTATTTTGGTGAAGAATATGTAGAAATTAAAAAAATATTCGAAAAGTTGCTCCTTAACCTCGTAAAGTGAGAAAACCCCCATAAAAATGGTCCAATCTTCAAACAGCTATAACTCCTACAATAGTGAATATATTTCAATGAAATTCCGGGAGTAAGTAGAGCTCATAGTTGCCTACAAAAAAGTACTAAACAACTTTTCCGTAGCGCGTCAAACAAATTTATTAAAAATGATAAACGAATTTTTAAGAAGAATCGACAGGGGGTAGGTGCTGAAATTTTTCGGCGAAATTGAAAAGTTTCGAATCGTGCTGGAAAAATTATTTTCGATTGTGGGGGTCAATTATAATCATTTTTTGTCATTAGATGTGCCCTCGAAATCCTACCCACTTTCGAGAAAAAAATTCGAAACGGTACTTAAATTTTTCAACAATATCAAAAAATTTCAAATTGTTTTGGAAAAATTATTTTCGGTTGGGAAGATCAATTACAATCATTTTTGGTGAATACATATACCATCGAAATCCTACATACTTTCGAGAAAAAAATTCTTTACCGAAAATATACTGTGTAACCGGAAATGTTTCTATAACTTTTTAACGAAGCCTCAATCAACAAATTAGTATCCTTAATTTTCGTCTTATTTTGGCCTCTAGAATGTCCTATTAAAATTTTTCCGAGGAATGACCGAACACCCTGTATATCTCGTAAAGTATTGACCAAATTGAGACTTGTGGTCGTTGGAAAAGTGGCATTCCGTACTAAAAAAAATTCTTTTACAGTTTTTTGGTGGGTCGATTCAGTTGTGAGTTACATGGTGTAAAAGATGGAAGTTAACAAAGAGAAAATTCGGTATATTTTACAATTTTGCTTTCATGAAGTAGACCGACATGTTAGCAATCGTAGCACTGTTTAGGAACTAAAGATCGACCACAAAACAGTTTTAAACCATTTGCGTAAAGCTGGATTCAAAAAGAAGCTCGATGTTTAAGTGCCACACAAATTGATGGATCGAATTTCCATCTGCCAAACGAAACGAAATCGAATGGTAACAAATTATAAAACAAAACGGTACATATTTCACCTAAGTCGGACAATTCGAACCATGTTAAATAAAGTCTCGAAATAAACGTGAAAATAATATTTTTCCTCCAACCTAATATTTCAAAATATCTCAAAATACTTTCTAAATGTATTTCTAACTGAAAAAACTATTATGAGAATCAAAGTTGATATATCAGATGCGGATGCAAAAATATTAGGAATTTTCTTCAGCCTCCTCTCTCTTTAAGCATGGAATCCAAAATCCATAAAACCAAGTATCGACTGAATTAGAGAAAATCTGAATATTTCATTCGCAATAGAAGCTAACTGATTAAAAATAGCATTAGTTGTTCGATCGATAGGAGAATAAGAGCCGTTGGTTTTCTGAATTGATGCTGCTGGTTAAGAAATAAACTTCAACGGCGTGCCTGCAGAAGCACGTGGTCGGGTATAATGAATGCGTGATTCGCCGCGGATTAGGTAGATTAGCTATTATGCGCATAATTTACGCTGCTGCCGGAGAAATACGACGGATTATATGGTAATTATGCTGCTTTTTTACCGATAGATTACTTAATCTTCGACGCCGGATTCCATTGTTGTTTCTCTGCTACCATGCTCGAACGTTGCATAGAAACGAGGGTGGCAATACCGTTCGTTGAAAATCTATGGAAATCTCTCCTGTTTCACCACAGTTGCTTCTGTATTGGAAAATGAGATGCCATTTCGCTCGACTCACCGACAACCAGATTTCACGAGCCTCCCTCGCCTGTGATTAATCATTTCCATTCTAACGTCGACCTCGATAAAACTTGCTATATTTCAATATATCTTTCTCTGTATTACAAAATTCTATTTCTAACAAAACTTCTGACTTCGTAATTCGCAGGGAACCAGGTGAGTTTATAATTTTGTTCCCTTTAATATCTGAAACACATAGATTTTTGTCGATTTCACGTTTATCCTAGTCTTTAGAAAACCAAATAACGCTTCGAAATTTTTAAAGTCGATTTTTTCGAAAACAAAGCCCAGTACGAAGAAATGTTCCACGTTTTCGACCTGTTTTTGTCGGCCCCTTCCCAGTTTTATTACGATTACCGGGACACCCTGTGCACGTCCATTGCAAGTAAGACTCGAGGCGGCTTCTCTCTGTAGATATACCTTACCAGGAACAGATATACACACGCTGTGTGCATAATGCACAAGTATACCGTTCCACGCACCCACATAGGCGAAGAACACGGATGCAGCAACGCTGAGATTTCGCGCCATTAGCCCACGGAGAACGGTGGCGTGTCTGTTTCATGTCTATGTAGCAGATTCTATTTGAAATTACAATTTCAGTTCTATCCCCGACCTCAGTGCGCCAGCACGATCGTTATGATCGCTGCGTATCGAGCTCAAGAGCTCGTACACTCGGTATTTCGCCGTCCGGCTACCCACGAATATCGTCCAATTAACACATTCTAAACCAAACGCGCTACCGACCACCAAAGTAAACAAAATCTAAAAGATACCAATTATTTTCTCCACTAAAATATTTCCGGTCACAAACGACCTAAATTTTGTTTTACTTCTACCCATCATCGCTCTCTATAAACACATATTTTTATAGCAATCGAGCAAAGCAATGAAACCTGGATAGAAATATATTTTTTAACCACCAAGGTAAACAAAAGACGATAGGAATTGTTTCCTTGACTAAAATGTTTCTGTCACGAAGAATCTAAATTTTATTTTATTTCTCCCCACTTATAAACACATATTTTCATAGCAACCGAGGAGAGCAATGGTGCCTGGATAGAAATATATTTTTCAATTAGAGAGTTCTAATTACCTTTATGGGGATAGAGCGTACCGATAGTCTCGTCTCGTTTATTCCAGTTTCATTTTAGGAAACCCGTAGTATTACTTAAGCGTCATCGTTTGCGATTCTACTCACTGATTCTCATACACGGTGATTCAAAGAATAGAGTACCGATTATGTTCTCAATGTTCTCGGCAGTCTTGGGACAAATTCATCGGCTTCCACCGAGGGCGGCCGATCGGTGATCTTTAATTCATCGTCCCCCGCAATCGTCTCACGATCGGCATGCCCATGATCCTCGCCAACGATCCGGGATGATCCAGGACAAGGATCTACATATGCTGGGAACTACCAATGATCGGCACCGTGTGTTACTCTTATCGTTAAATCTCTTCTAAGACCAATCGACATTCTTCCTAGTTAATTTTAGTGGTTACAAAATTTTTTACCGCAAACAGACTCTCAATGGAAGCTTGAAAAACATATAAAACCGTTTTATAAGTATTTACCTTTTTTTATTTGTCCTTCTATCGCATAATCTGATTGATCGAGGATCTTGGAAAAATTTTATGAGTAGCTTTACTTGGAGCATCAATCAATTCGTTGACAAAAATATCGAAAAAAATGAATAAAAGCAAGAGTTTATTTTTAATAAAATCGAAGAGATGCTAATTGTTGTTACGATTAGATAAGGAATGAGTTATTTGAATTATATAATTTTGTTTCGAACGAAGTTAACCGATTAAAGTTTGACTTTACCATGAACGATAATGATAATTGAATCACATTCTTGCGCCGTTTTGACCTGCAAAAAATACACCCACTCACGGATATGCAAAGGTATGCAAGAAGACAACCACGGTTAATTGCAAGCCTTTTTCAGGGACCTCGAACCATGCTAAGCAATTCCTAATTAATGGTACTCCGGCGATCGAACTATCGGTATACGTATATGGAGAACAAGAATAGTCAGATGGAAAAATAGAGATAATATCTGCCAACAAAGTACCATTACCGATCAGATTTCTCTAAAACTAGCCCCATTATTTGCGGACTAACGTTCGTACCCATTTAAAATCTACCTGCTGCTTCTCGTTTGAAAATTATGCGTTGTACTCCGAGTCACATTTTTCTAACCAGTATGGACGATAATTACACACCGACATTGTTTATACGTTCACGTACAATTTTCAACACTGATTTAAACATTCTATTTTTAAAACTTAACAAGACTGCAAACCCTTTAATTCAAAGCCTTGGAAGCGGTCTCGCCAGCAGCATCCGGATTAAACAGTTTGCAAATGAAAAGGTGTGAGAAAGTCCAGGCGGCGCGGAATCGATCTAAAAACTCGTTTCGGTTCGCCTGGCGCCAATTACCCTCCATTTTGCATAATCCTCGCCGAGCCACGGAACGCGACAAATAATTTTCTTGCGGCGGTAAAGATTTCCCCCGGCGTAGCCGCGGCACGTTAATTAGTCTAGTTGCTTTTCGCCACCAGACACATCGGTATTCGTGTCGTGCGACTTCCTTCGCAATACACCATTTTTCCCTCGAGGCATTTCAATGTACAGCAACTTCCCTTAAGCGTCTCAATGGCGATAGGATCAAGAAAAACGTCCGTATTTTTTAAAACCTCGATCGTTCACAATGTTTACAATAAGCACAAACTATTGAAGCTGATCATAAATGGTGAAATTGATTTATATATGAATCGAAAAATACACACTTCGATTACATCACATTCGACATAAACATTTTCTCAGCCTGGTAAGCGGATGACTAAAATAGTTGAAATTAAAATTATATTTTTGAGATGAAGCTATTCCAAGTTAGAAGCCTTTTAAAAGTGTGTAAATATAGCACTGAATAAAATCTACTTATTAAATAAGTAATGAAACCTAAACAACTTTAATTAACTACAGTATTTTTACCGCGGAATTAATAAATAAGCCTCCAATTAATGAATGCATCGACATATTTATCGGAAGAAAAAATAACTTACACGACCACTCAACGAAGAATAATATCACGTATTCGCCTAAGGGTTAAGAGATAACGTTTTCTATTCCGGTGTCTTTCACTGAAGCATGTCGTAGCTTTTCGAAGCAAAAGGTTAATGACTTAATTAGTTAATTAAATTTCGATGCATTACACGCGAAGCTGTGCATTGACGTCTTGTAACGAGTATCTTTCGGATCCATCGAGCCCGAGCTGTCCTTTCTAATTGTATCGTTTAATGACGTAGAAATCTGATCGTGATGACGCTGGGAGATCGAAGGATCGATATTACGTCCAAAGGGGACTAAAACACTATGATCGGCTGCTTGGAATGCGAAACAAAAAGGAGTCGGCTACTGCTCGCGACTCTATAGACTTAGGCCGTTCTCCCACCTATTCTACGCCTTCGAAAAACATAATTCTAGAACTTCACAGCAATTTTTAGCATGAGCTCTACTTCTCCCCAAAATTTCATTAAAACGTATTCACTATTGTAGGTGTTATGGTCGTTTGAAGATTGGACCATTTTTATGAGGTTTTTCTCACTTCACGGGGTTTTAAGGAGCAAATTTTCGAATATTTTTTGAATTTCTACATATTCTTCACCAAAATACGCGTTGTTTGTGTTTTTGAACATTAAAATCGTCCAATCCGTTCAAAAGTTATGACGTTTTATAGATACGCTTGAAATTTTGGAGTGACATTTCTGACCTAAAATTATATTTTCGATAATGAATTTTTTTCTCGAAAATGCGTAGGATTTCGAGATTATGTCTATTTTTTTAGAATAATTTAAAATTTTTTAATTTAATTTTTCAGTAACTTTTTAACGAAACCCCAATCAACAAATTTATATTCGTGATTGTAGTCATATTTTGGCCTCTAGAATCTCCCATTAAAATTTTTCCCTAATGTGACCGAACACCCTGTATATGAAACACAGATTAAACAGTATTTCCGTCATTTAAGTTATTAATTACAATAAACTAACGGAACTGCTTTTGAATATTTTTTTTTAGTACTATCTAGAAATAGAAAGTATTATCATAGCTTAATTTATTTCCAAAATATCAAATTCCTTACATTTTAAGGGGTTGGTGTATTTATGATACGCGCTGTAGGAGCTTGAATTTAAATTAAGGATTTTTGAACAGTAGGCAGTTGAATCTTTGGATTTTTTAATAATAGAAGCTTGAATTTAAATTAGGAATTTTTGAATAGTAAGAGTTTGAATTTGAATTAAGGATTTTTAAATAGTACAGATTTGAATCGAAGGGAAGTCGAGGAACTGTGATGTGTAACGCGATAAATAGTCAAAGTGTAAAGAAATTCCAATGACTTCGGCGAGGCAGTGGCTTCCTGGGGCTCGATTACTCAATCCTTCGCAGCTAATTGTAAGTAGTTTTTACTCGCCGACAACGGTAAGTGGCGAATGCCGGCGCCATTAGGTCGCCGTAAGGAAGCTCGAAGGCACGTGCACGGGCTTCTGAAATTCCGCTGAACTTCTCGGAAAGAATGATTCGGTAAGCGCGTTTACGCTAATTTACGTTCGCGCGTGACCGTGCGCAATCGCGCGGAATCAGAAGTAGCGTGGTTGAGGAGGTGAAGCTGTCAGTAACACATCACTATAAGACGTGGGATTAATTGTCGTGGGCATGGAACAGACATTATTCGCCATATGTTCGTACCAAATCAAAGACACGAGCCATTTTCGAACAGCTAAACGTTAATCAAAATTTTGCAATATCCATATTCGATACATCTAATCGTAAAAAATATAATTCAATCTTTTATATTACCAGAAAATGTTCTGTAATAAAGACTAAACTTTCGCACAATGTTAAAGTATTAGAACAGAAATTATTTAAAAGTTATGACATCGAAGAAGTCAAAATTCTCGAAAGTATCGTCTCTGCATTTATTTACTAATAACCACCGTAGAATGTTATTTACCCTCGTTTTCCAAATGTCCCTCGAAAAGGTTTCGTTTATTTTCGTTCGTCGCGAAATTTATGTACGCTGGTCGCGAAAAAAGTATGTTAAGAAGAAGTGATAACTGTGTTTGAACGAAACGATGCCGCGGACAATGCTTCGATAACATCTGGCTTCAGGTAGAACTCGAGTTGCAAGATTCGATATAGGAAGGGCTCGACTGAAACGTAAGCAAGAACGGACGAGAAAACATATTCCCTGATGGAAACAATGCCGCAAAGATAGAAGACAGGCTCGCTCTTCGTGGCTTAGTTTATTACATAGACGACCAAGGAGGATTTCGAGGCTGCAAAAAAATTAAAATAGAGCGAACCATGCGAACAATGGGGTTTCTAGGAATTCCATAAATTAAGTAGTAGGCGGTGAAATAACTTGTACCATTGCCTTTGCGGAGGAATGTCTGAAAATCTAATATCATCGAGATAAAATTAAACGTAGTTGTATACTTTACTATTGCAAATTTTTTTAAACGCACAAAATCTTTTTCTGCCCACGAAGGGTGTATTGCACGGACATGATCGTTGATATTCGTTCCACATTTCGTCTTCGGTTATTCCTCATATTTCGTTTTCCCCATACGAGGCGGTTTTTCTCGAACGCGAAGCTCGTTAGTCTCTAATTAGCTGTGGCTAATTTCTGTAAGGACAACGTTTTGCCAACTGTCTGTATTCGCGTGGAAGAAGAAGAAGAAGAGGAGGTGGTCCCGGAATACGTTCGTTAACTTGCACGTAACGATCGGTCGAGATTATGAGGATTCTGCAAGAAATTCCGCATGCGCAAAAACTCGGGAAGCCTAAATTTGGTCGTGCGCTGGCCCGCGGTGAGCCATAGTATTTTTGATCGCCTGTAATAAGTACCTTATACGTCATGAAGGCTCGTAATTTCGCCACGGAACGGTTCCATCGTCCGCCATTCGACCGTCGTTTTTCCGCTCCATGTTCGACATCAACAATCAATAAGCGGAGTACGTGTTAACGCGTACGTTCCTATGTGACGTTCGCCTCGACGCAGGACGCGAATAATAAAATCGAATGACACATGATGACCATATGCGAGGCGATCGATTATTGCGCTCGCTTATTTACTCTTTGGAAGAAACGATACTTTTCCCCTCGCGATTTTTCGAGGTATCGGTAATCAGAAGCAATTACGTCGGTCGTACGGATTTACAGCCTTGTCGTTTCCTCCGATCGCACGACATTATTCGATGCGAGACAAATTGAATATTTCAGGCTGCGTACACTTTAATCCCGAAGCGAATGAAACTGAATTCCAGGCAATCTGCGATGAACGTTCGCTAGTTTTTTAAAATTAATATTTCGAAATGAAAGCAAAATGAATTTCGGTATCTGTCGTAGAAGAACTGTCGATCTATTTATATGTTTACGTTTATAAAATTAAAATAACCAGAACAAAGAAAGTGTATATCGAAGGCCGACAATTTTCAAATATAAATGAATTAAAAAAACTTGCATTACAACTGAATGGAAAAATTTAGTCCAAACAAAAATTTAAAAATTCTATAATTCTTTACCTAAAACACATTATTAGAAAAGTATAGATTAGTATATCTAAGGATATTCGGCCACCTCTGGGAAAAATTTTAATGAGAGATTCTAGAGGCTAAAATAACATGAAAATCAAGAATACCAATTTGTTGATTGAGCTTTGTTAGAAAGTTATTAACGTTTAGACCTTACATTTTTCTGGGGCTCTAGAGCCTCATTAATACGCATTGTTTGCATTTTGAAACATTAAAATCCTTTAATCCGTCCACAAGTTATGATTTTTTAAACATACGCATGAAATTTTGAGGAAACATTTCTGGTCACACAGTACATTTTCGGTAATGAATTTTTTTCTCGAAAGTACGTAGAATTTCGGGGTTATGTGTAATGACCAAAAATGATTATAATTAATCCCTATAGCTACAAATAATTTTTTTAGAACGATTTGAAATTTTCTTTTTTCGCCGAAAAATTTCAGCAGCTACCCCCTGTCGAGTTTACTTAAAAATTCGTTATTTATTATTAATAAATTTGTTTGACGTCCTACGGAAATTTTGTTTGGTACTTTTTTGTAGGTATCCATGAGCTCTACTTCCATACTAAATTTCATTGGAATATGTTCACTATTGTAGAAGTTATGGATGTTTGAAGATTGAGCCACTTTTATGGGGGTTTTCTCACTTTACGGTATTAAGGAACAACTTTTCGAATATTATTAGAATTTGTACATATTCTTCACTAAAATACGCGTTATTTGCATTTTTGAAAATTAAAATCCTTCAATCCGTTCAGAAGTTATGACGTTTTAAAGATACGCATGAAAGTTTGGAGTGACATTTGTGGCCTGAAATTATATTTTCGATAAGGAATTTTTTTCTCGTAAATGGTTAGGATTTTGAGGGGATATCTATTGACCAAAAGTAATTGTAATTGACCCCTGCAATCGAAAATAATTTTTTCAGAATGATTTGAAATTTTTTAATTTAATTGTTTAATAACTTTTTAACGAAGCCTCAATCAACAAATTGATATTCTTATTTTTCCCAGAATAGGCCGAACAACCTGTATATTGTTATATAAAGTGTGTATGCCTTATACATAACATATAATTGTGTTATATTTTCATCTTACTATGGCCTCTAGAAACTCCCATTAAAATTTTTCCCAGGAATGGCCGAACAACCTGTATATTGTTATATAAAGTGTGTATGCCTTATACATAACATATAATTGTGTTATATGAAATATATATCTTTATCTTTGAAATGTGCTATCATCTTGTCTGCGTGGGATTGTGTCTTCCTCTCTTAACTAAGAAACCTCGTTGAAGTAATATCAATCTATGTTATGTCTACATATTTGTGCGCTAACCTATCACAAGAAAATAAAGATAGCACGCGTGTGCTATCATTTTGTCTGGGAGTGTAGTCACGCGTGTCTTGAAGCAAATATTAATTTCTGTTGTTAATAAATCACTAACAGTATTTTCACTGGCTTCGTCCAAAAACCTCAACAGTACCCAAACATGTACCATCGCTGTAAAATCACACTCCAAAGTCATTGAAGACCCTGGTGTTGGAGTAATAGAAAGTTAATAGATTCTTCAGGGTAAGAGGGAACAGATTGTCCGGTCGAGGAAGTAATGGTTAACGGTGTCTATTGACCAATCGATGGAATACGCCGAATGCCACGGTTAGAGTTGGATCAATGGCAGGACGTGGTGGGCGAGGATGGCAGAAACGGTAGCATTTTTCGATCTTCCGTTGGGCGCGTCTTCTCTCCAGGAAGAGCCGCGCCCACGCGCAAGTTCCACCGGTAAATAAGGAGCCGCAGGCCAGCTTTACGCGTCAGTGCAGTGCGTAATTTCCTCTGATACCATTCCAAGTTCTTCTTGTCCCCGGTCGAGCGATCTGGGACACCGTGCAAGCGGGCACGGAAGACCGCGGAAGGGAAAACACACCATGGGACACGAACGGATAAGACCACGGCCATTGTGTCTCTGCCCACGTGGATGCTAATATTGAATACAAATACGCGCAATAAACCAGACTGCCCTAGCCTGCCCCCTATCTCTTGGCCGCATTGTTTCCACCCCACCTTACGGAGTCCTCGTGACAACTTTTTCCTTCGACGCAGCACCGATTTTCATAGGTCTCTTTGAAGGACGCCATCGTACAACTCGTCTAGATTCTCGTCTAAGACCACAGATTTAAAAGATTCGAATAGATACAATTTCTAACAATTATACAAGCAATACCTGAACTACCAAAAAATATACACCGATGCATCCAAAACAGACTAGGGGGTTGGATTTGCCACAAAACACCATCTCCCAAAAGCCGCAACAATCTTTACAGTCATACACTAAACAATAACTACCAAATCTCCATTTTTACAAATTCCATGAGGGTAATCAACGGAATGGGAAATACCAACAGCGCGACCAAACGCGAAATCATAACAAACATTCAACAATATTTCTTTCAATTGTTCAGATACGTAACAATAGTGCTATTTCGATTTTCGAGAGATTCTCGCGAAAGAAAAATCAGTATTAAACATTCAACACCTATACACAGACCTTATCAACAACGACAAACGCATAACGACTGCCTGGGTCCCATCCAACGAGGCAACAAGGAAGCTGACATTGCAGCCAAAGAAGCAACACTGCTACCATCAGATGGAATCCCAAGACTGACTCCATATTAAGACTTTGCTGTTGCAATAAGTCACGCCACAAAACAAGAATGGCACGAAATAACGCAAGATTTTTATCAACCCACCAATAATGTATAGGGGAAAGACCGAATAATTATGACAAGGCTACGAACAAGACACTGTAAACTCACACACGAGTACGAGTCGAAAAAGAAATGCACTTCGGGGGTGAATGGAACGGATGCTTGGCTGACTAAAAGAACGCAAGGAGTGCTGTTTATTCAATTAACTATTCAATTAAGGTTAGCTTCGACGGGACAACCGTCAAAGGTAATTATCGAAACGTCAGAGTATCTAACTAGGAACGACAAGATGTTGTTAGGTCCGGCGTAAAAGAAAAATCGCCAGCCGACGTTTAATAGCGAGATAACCGCTTGGTATTCCAGGCATTTCGCGCGCTCTTCTTGGCCTATCACGTAACAGGGTGCACGATATCCGCAGCCTGTAATCAAATATCGGGTGAACTCTTAAGAAAGGGTAACCGCACGTCGTATCGTTGAAATGTCGTGCTGCACCGATTGACCGCAGAAGGCCGACGAATCTGGTGAATCGCGGTACAACCAACGGTTTCTTCTCTGTTTCTCTCTTTTCGACGGGTCTCCCTTCTTCTATTTCACTCGACGTGACCCAGTTCGGCTTACAGGTTGCAAACCTGACAGGTGACAAGCTCCTGCGGTTGCCGTCTTTGGTTCCAAATCGATTGGACACCCTTTCACGAAACTTTCAAACGTCACCGCGGGGAAAGACATTCCTCCAAACGCCGAACAACTTTTCAATACTCATTGTTAGATGCCAATTTTCCTCTATCTATCTTATAATAATTATCAATCAAATTTTTATTATTTTCTGTTCTAGAATTCAAATTTAAAAATTGTCATTTAAGAGAACGAACTGCAGAGTGGAACGTAATTTTCATTTTTTAAAAATATAGTTAATATAAAAATTAGAAAAAGTAAAAACAAGTACATTGATGTACGATGTCTATTTCAAAATTTTATAAATAGAATTGCATACCTTTTTACTTCTGTCGATTCTTTTGAATATTCTAAAAAGGTACACGTATTATTAATATTGTGCATATATAACTGCATACGCGAGGTAACGTAATATCGTCCTAATGCATGCACATAAAAATACACGACTGTTATCGAAACCGCGGGAGTGCTGTTAATTTATTTAATTGCCAGTAGCTTAACTGCATCATAAATTTCTTATATGGACAATTTCTATTAGAAGGCACGTTTGTAGACTCCTAGTTAATTACCCCTTCTGAAACTTGCACCTGTGATTTAAACAGGCAATTCGATACCATTTGGCAGAAACGTTCGATGATTTAAAATTCACAGTAAACCTCCGAGGGTAAATCCACGGTTCAGTTTATTATTCGATCTGTGAAATACTTGCTTTTACGTTAACAACAGCTAGAGTGCTGGAGAACTTCTTAATATTTAAAATTTTAAGTAATGGTAAATTTGATATTTTTGAGTAGTATTGCCCTTAGAAATTCCAAATACAAAAAAATGAACAATGTTTGAGAATAAAAAAGCAAATCGACCATTTCCTTTTTGAATATTTCATATGGTGATTTTTAAATACTGTTGCTATGATCTATTATGATATTTTGGAGTAGTATTGCCCTTAGAAATTCCAAATACAAAAAAATGAACAATGTTTGAGAATAAAAAAGCAAATCGACCATTTCCTTTTTGAATATTTCATATGGTGATTTTTAAATACTGTTGCTATGATCTATTATGATATTTTGGAGTAGTATTGCCCTTAGAAATTCCAAATACAAAAAAATGAACAATGTTTGAGAATAAACAAGCAAATCGACCATTTCCTTTTTGAATATTTCATATGGTGATTTTTAAATACTGTTGCTACGATCTATGATAAACTGAATTTTTTCTCGATGTGGTTTTGCGTGCAGAACATTCTAAAAATTCATTGATTCCTAGCTACTTAGTAAAGAAACAAGTTAATTAATTTCTAACATGGAAAATCTCTATTACAACGAAAGTTTACATGCTCTCAGTAGCCAACTCTTTTCAACATCTCGAAACTTACACCTACAATTTTAAACACTGCTGCGTTGATCTACGATAAATTAAATTTGTTCTCGATGTTCTTTCATCTACAGAACGTTTTAAAAATTGACCAACGGCAAGATACTTATTAAAGAAACGAGTTTGTAAGTTTCCAACATAATTCGCGTTACGACCAATGTTTGCGTGCTCGTAATTGGTTATCAATTTCGACAACTGGAAAGGTGCACCGGCAATTTCAGATAGCAGGTGATTTGATACTTTTGGCCAGAAGCGTTACTCGGTTTAAACACGCAAATAAACAACGTCGGGAGGGTAAATAAGCGAATCTACGATTTCCAGTTTGAATCGCTTTAGCTGCGCGTAAGAGACGAACGACTTGACATGTAATTTACTGGAAATCGCGTTACGGCTCGCTGGCGACGATGCAGAAACGTTCACGACAGCGAACCGTATCGCGGAGTCATCTAAGCGCGTAATACGTTTTGCCAGGTATAATTAAAAAATTCACCGACGTTACAGAAGCGACGAACAACGCGACAAGAAGCGTCCTTAAGGTGTTGCGAGCCATTCAACGTCACTCTACCGGCGCAAATGATCCGCCATGAAGAAAATTAATCTCTGGAGCCCCACAGGTTATTACATTTTACGATATATACGTACACAGCAGTTTATTTAGACGGTTAATCAGCGAATTTACTACGGGCGCTTCGCAAATCCACCGCCCATCTAACAAGCTGCCATTAAAAAAGAAAATTCGCCCAGATTTACCCTTGAATCTCATTCAAATAGTGGAACAATCGTCTTTACTCTCTTTAAAAATCGTATTTTATACATTTATTTCCCGTCAAACGTTCTTTTAGAGTTCATTGTAAACTGTGAATATATTAATTCCATTGCAAACAAAAATACTCGAGAATGTTTAAAGAATTGAACGATTCGAATAATTTAATAAAAAGTATTCGAAATGAAATGGAAGATTAATCGTGAGATAGATATTTACAGCGATATCGTTATTTAACTTTGCATTAACTATCTTGTCGGAATATAATATGGAGCGTAAATTTGCAGGGAAATGGCGGTCGATACGGACGAATTTGTCTTCTCTTTCAAGGAAGTGAATTGCATTTCTTCTCTTACGTATTCCGCGTTTCTTCTCGTGCAGTTTAATGCTACACGAACAACAGTTTCCCGTGTGTCGCATACTTTCGCGTGGCAAACAATACTGCAGTAACTTCTAATTTAACGTGTCATCGTTTATTACACGCTAAGTGTACCCAACAGTTGCGCTCGCGTTGCTTGCCAGCAAACATATATTACACTATCAAGAGCATTAATGTCGAACAAGAAGCGACTAAACAGCCAATTAAAAAATTGTCTTCTTAGAGCTCAACGATCCACTCTAAATCTTTAATATCATCTTCAAAACCGAGCAAAACATTTTTTAACGTTAGATCTACCCATTAGAAGATCAACATATCATACATAACAATATGTCGAAAATGGTTTACTAATTTAACATGTTCGCCTAAGCACAGACAAAGACGTGAGAATTGTATTAATTTCAAATAATACCGACAAACAATCGAAATTACCTAAAAAAGTGATGTTTGCAATGCCCGCGTTTGTATCGAATATTTTTCCCAACAATGTATATCCTAATTAAAGACCGTATTTTAATGGTTCCAATGAAAACATGTGCGATCAAAGTCGGTAAGATCAGTGTTTTTATGAACAATCCCAAGCTGATTTCACGGTGCTCGCGGATCGTTTGATGGTTTCCGGCGAAACATAACTTTACCCCCAAGGGCTTTTCTAAAGAAGACGCGCAAAGTGACGAGAACAGTCATCGCGTCGCTCGTGCAACTTCTTTGTTTGGGATTTCATCGTGTTCCATTGGGACAACGGCAACCCGTTTACACTTCTGTTTTATAAGGGCAACTCGTTTATTACCAACATCTGAAACTCGTGCGGCTCCGTTTCTTCTTCTCCTAGAAAACAACCGACGTACGTGCAGGCTCCTAAAGAATCCACCGTGTCGAAAAGATTACGAATCTATTAGCTTTGTGCATTTCAATAAATGTACTTTTAATTTACTTTTAAAAAGTAATTTTAGCAAATGAATTAGTGGATACCATTTTTATACTGAATAGTAACGCGTAACGAAGAATGAATTTATTCTATTTACTGTGAACTGAAAACACGAGATACTATAGAATTCGCGATTTATCATTTTTGTTTTTAATATTTAGATATCTTACAAATTTTATCAACGAAAAAATAAGTTAAAGAGTTTGAACATCGTCGATAGAAGAGTATTCGGACAGAAAGACACGTTTTTTGTTGCAAATTTGTTTCCCAGTTTCCGTAGTGCGCGAACCGTAAATTCTAGCGGATAGATTTTCGCGGAGAGATACTATTGGCGTCACAAAATTATGTTCGTTACCGCGTTTCGATTGAAGCCGCCTGTAGGAAAAAGGACGAGGTAGATGCAGTCGGTCGAGGGTGAGATAAGCAAAGCTATCTGCACGCTCGGTGCAGAGTATGGAGTTACGAGCGAGTTAGCAGCCGATATGAATGTACGCTGTCTAATAAGGACAGCAGTCTGATTGCAGGAGTGCTTTTGCCACGATACCGCCAACTTGCATTAGCAATTTTTCGTTTCGTCTGCTCCGGGAGCAATTCTTTTCCAATCGTTGCAGGAAGTTCTCGAATGAGGTATCGGTTGTAGGCGCGGAATATTTTCTGCGTCTCGAACAAGGATTAATAGCTCCAAGTAACTGTACAGGGTTCGTACAGGGATCGGGGCACAACACCGTACAACGATTCTTTTTGTTTAGAAACAAATCCAAAAGGCACGAGAAAATTTTTCCATGTAACATTAGCGCGAAAAATTTGAAAGTTTAATAGTAAATTGAGCCGACTTCGTACTTTGATGGCCGAAAAAGATGTTACAGATCATAACAAATAAAAGTTATTACTGAAAGATAAAAACAAATCGATGGTTTTGATGTTTTGAAAAAGAAAGGCGCTCATAAGTTTTATTTTTTTATAATGTTTCGTTGAAGTGTCGTTGTACGTAGTGTCTCGTAGCATTATCGCGGATCAGGACTTAAAGCAAGCTCGATACGGGGTAAAATGGTGGCGTCGAGCTCGAGTTCATGCTATTGCCGGCGCGCGGCGCTAGCTGCAATGCAAATAAATGCAACGAGACTCCCGACCATGGACTTCAACACCAGCTGACTGTCGGATGAACGATCAGGACCAAGGATCATGCTCGTAAATCCTGACTGGACGATGGTCATCGGTATTTTAATTGACCCTCGAGAGTGCTCGAGAGTTCGTCGCGATTTCGTCGTGCGGAGAGAAAGTACAAAAGGGCGGTGTGAGAGAGAGAAAGATGGAGGTCGGACCCATGACCACGGAGAATACGGTGCGTCTCGAGCAGCTGCAGAAACTCGGGAAAATCAATTCGATGGATCACTTGCCGGGGTTAGACTGGCAATTATTAGCGTACACGCGGAAGAGATAATTGGATGCTCGAGAGTTCGTTCGAAAACCTCTGGATTTCTCTGGCAATTTCAATAAACCGAGGCAAGTCACGCTCTCTAGATCCTAAAAATCGTCTTTCGGAGAATAGAAATCCTATTGTCCTACGATTCTGACTGTTTTTGAACTTTTTACGAGTAAATTAGGAAATTATTGAAGAAGATATGTGGTGAATTTTTGAATGTAACAAAACCCACAGTTGTTACCACAGTTCAAAGTTAGGCGTTCCATTTTACTGGTTTTCAGTTTACACGTATCGGACCAAATTGTCTGGGACTTTGATATTAATCTGTGTGTATTTCGAACTTCTCGTACAGAGAGCCAATGATTTGAAATTGCAATTACAACGAATGATATATAAGACGAGGAAAAAGTCATTGAATGGTGCTAATACATCTGAAGACAGTTGTACGAATTTATTGTTAAGAGAATTTCTATCCTGCTTCACCGACTGGCAATCATGAGTGAACATGTGGAAGAGATAATTGGATGCTCAAGGGATGCCTCGAAACCTTTCGACCGATCGGGTGGAACAATTTAAACAAACCATAACTGGGGCAGCAGTGTTACCAATGTCCACCTCCGATTCCTATGATTTAAAAACTTAACGCGTGAACATCGAATTTGAAAAAACCAGAAAACGCCAAAATTATTTACTCTGCTATTTTGAATATATTATGTATAGTAGTATAAAGTTTCTGTACTTTACAATTGTAAAATTTCTACGGGTGAGAATGAACCCGGAGTTCGTTGGAGAGGGTTGAAGTCGTTTAATCGTCGATATGTTAATGTGTGATGGTACGATCGATTGAGTAAGAAACAGAAGTGGATCAAGGGGAAAAGAAAACTTCTAGAAGCAACTGCAGAAACTCAACGGCAAATAAACTCGAATGGATCACCACAGACTGGCTGTTATTAGCGAATATGCAGAAGAGATAATTGGACCCTCAGGGAACGCCTAGAGGAATTTTAATATTCTTAGGAAACCAGTTTTAACGAAATCTGCGTTTACGCATCAGCAACCACCGACGGCATGCGCACGAGAAGAAATGTTAGATAGATAAATCTTCCGTGTAGTATTACAGGATCGCAGACTAATACGTTGGGGATATTTATATCGGTGCCCGAAGAAACTGAGCACTGCTTCGTGCAAAGAGATCTTTCGCTCGCGTTATCGCTGAAAACGAAAGGAAAACGAATGAACCTTCGTTTCGATTACTTTAATATATGGCTGTTTAAATCAGTCACACCAATTGTACAATTGTAGAAATGACAGAATACTCTATTAATTTTCCCAATTTTTATTTAACCCTTTGACCGCCACATAAGTTTTCTTAAATTATAAAATAATCGCTTTTGTAATAATCGTAATATTCATTATTCAAAAATGAACAAAAGAGCGAACAGTTCGAAAAATGTTGAGTGTCTGTCTCTAGAAGGGGATGATTTGGAAAAAAGAAGACGTCCACTGCCTAGCATAAAAGTTCTAATAAAATTCATTTTAATAATTCTAATAACAGTTAAAATTCTGCATGAATCCGACATTTTCGAGTAAGAATGGTACGGCAACGATTGCTATTGCCGCATCCGCGGGCCCGAGGACTTTCTCAGCGGATCTCCAATAATTATGCAACGTCTGCGGCGAGGAACATGGATGTTAAGGCATAGCAGTCGATTGGGTCTAATATAATTATTTCTACCGTTACAGTTTATCAGGAGGCATCGAAACGCCGATTAGAATCGTAGCTGAGCGCCAGCTGTGGCGAATAACTGCGATTATTTACTGAACGTGTCAGCAATGAAATCTGCGAGTAATACACCGCCCGACCTCCTCTCTCGCGAATCATTTCCCACAGTTTAAACCGCCATTGCGCTAACGATGCACTTCCCGCGTTTGACGATTCTTTTCTGGTCGCTCGCTTTCCCTTTCTACGTCGACATTTCGCGCGATAACGGGCCAGATACGAAATTCACCGGTCAAAATAAATTTCAAAACTGTTTTCTAGGTTATCATAGTTCCATTTCAGTCGCTTTTATTTATTATACGAAAGGAAAGACTTTTTGGAATTTTATTCCGAGTAAAATTATTTTCATGCAAGGGTAGAAGCATCGAGTGAAAAAGAGCCAGCGGTTAGAAGAGATTACGGTTAATCATCGCGAAAGGGTACTATTGCATATAGTGTTGATCACCTTGAATGGACGTTTTCTAGGTGGTCAGTCTATCTAGCTCGCGGCAAACGATTAAAAACGGTCCGATTTCGTCGTAAACTATAGTTTTCTGCCGTTGCGCTCGCACCGAGCTCGCCTTTGCGCGATTTACGACGCCGAAGAGTAGCACGAAACGACCTTGCCGTTTAAGCGACCAGCAATATAATCGAGTACGTATTACGTATCGCGGCCACGATGGGATATTTTCTATCGGACCCCCCGGTGGTGCGTTCCGACGATAAACAATAAGGCAATCTAACGGTAAGCAGCAAATCCTGGAAAGTGTATTATGAACTTTTGCAGGCGCAGGTGCCGCGGTCGGCAGGTGCGAGCCTGACCTAGCCCAGCGGGGAGGCTCGAGAATCCAGAAGTGGAAAGAGAAATGGCAAATGGAAGGAACGAGAGTCTGTCCCGAGAATCGGAGAACAACCATGCTTGGTAAGCAATCGTACAGCCACGATATTCCAAGCTTTCACCCTCCAGCGGAGTCGAGTAAGACCGTAACGCGATTGTAACACACCATTTTTTACAACCGGTCCTGTTCAACGAATTAGGGCCAATTTACTGCGAACATCTAGTCGGGCCAAGGCTAAACACCGGGTGTTCCACCGTTCGCGCCATCCATGGAAATTAGACAAATCGAAAACGAAAATGTGTAAAAATATCCAAATTTTCGAGAGGATCATTTTTCCAGAATTTATATATTGGGCTGCCGAAACATTTCTTTGCGATTCATGGTCCTTTAACTTTGTTAAACTAATTCTTATTTTAAGGGAACTTTTATATATTACTCGAAGCTTCGGATGATAAAGCAAACAGGTGGACAAAATACAGTTGCGAACAGAATTAAGTGGGCAAGTAAAGGAAATAAGTATAAATTAAATTTAACCAAACTAGTATAACTATTATGGAATTAAGTATTATATATCATATATCTTTATGATACATAGATTATTTAACGTATAATTGAAATTAATATTTACATTTGTGTTGAAATAACGCACTTAATTTTAACATTTCAACAATTTTTTTTGCGTTGAGATTCTTGGATTTTGTCGACATTTACAAGTAATTTGACGATCTTCTCTCGCGGTGGGACAACGTTTTGTATAAACTTCTTCGACCGCACTTTTAGAAAAACTGCACTTTTAGAATTTGATTTGAAATTTTTTTTTACTGGCATTCTGCTGTTTCCTTACAAATTATCTGTTTTATGCAAAGCTTACCCATCTACCAAATAATTCATTTGAGACTACTGTGTGAGAATGAAAAGGATCGATCTTCACGCTTGTTTACATCTTGAACGAGTGTCCACTTATTTTTGTCCCACGACAATCAACCAACATTTTCGTTAAGTATACTTCATTTCAACGGAAATGTAAATATTAATTTCAAATATTTGCTAAATAATCTATGTACCATTAAGATATATAATATATAAAACTTAAATGCATAATAGTTATACTACTTTGATTAAATTGAATTCATACCTATTTCCTCTAGCTATCCACTTAATTTTGCCCGCAATTGTATATCCTTGTCAACGTTTTCGAGCACAAGTACTAATAAAACTGACGACAGAGAATTTTAAGAACATAGATCTGTATAAAAAAAATCGTTCACGGTTGTTAATATAAAGTGGCTAATAAAATTCGAGAAGAAGTTTAGAATTGAATTACAGCACGGAGAGAATGAAACAATCGTAAAACAATTCTAATAATCGTCGCGGTGATTTCATTACGTCGCAGTAATAACCAAAGAGCGCACCATGGTCGAAATGATATACAAGCCGCTGATTAATATTTAAAAACACATTATACGGATACGAATGGCTCTGGACGCAATATTTCTCTGCCTTGAATCTAAAATATAATGCGATGCACGAACGGTTCGGTCCAAGCAGCGCTCGCGCAATCATCCACCGTTTCATTTGTTCTCCGGCTTGATGTGTACCATTTACCGTGATTTATTAACTTTTATTACTCACACAAAGGACGTTACTTATTTCCTGTAGTCTTATTATTAGTAAGAGATAGATGCACATAAAAGGATGCCGGTTAATACATAAAAGAACTGAAGCACTTAAACATCGAAGCGTGCTATTCCGAATGGTCAGCACCCTAATTACAGATAAACCATTAATTTTACTACGATCTTTAAAAGGCACTTAAACAAGCACGTGTACCGGCGTAATAGAAAATTAATTATCGTGCGTAAATCACTGTTATCTGCGAATGACATGCAGTTTCACAATTGTGTATTCGACGATCGTTTCTCGTCTCGAATTAATCCTTCTGGAGAATTTAATGGCTGTTAGCATAATTTATACAGCCCTACGAGTCGAAGAAAATAACCACGCAAGAAAATACTTCGTACGTCTCCGTATGTTTAAATTTCTTTCTCAGTTTGCTAGAATCGCGGATTAAATAAAAATCGGCAAAAATGGTCCTTTTTAGACAAACTAGATTTTAAATTTAATTTTCGTAATTAGAGTCGTAGCAGGGATTGATTAAATAAAAAGTAGTCGATCAGTGTAATTGGGCTCTGATCGCCGAAGAATGGATCTAGGAAGTTCTATCTGCGATCGATTGGAAAGGAATATTTCGCCAAGTTATGGTCCGCGAACGCGGTGTAACAGAAAACACCGGAAATCGAACGGACACGCCGGTTGCACCATATTCCGATTATATTCCATTATATGGCGGCTCAATGAAGTGGCATGTTGCTGGTCCTTAGCGTAGCCAACTATTTCTCGGCAACGCCACGGGCACCATTGTTTCGCGGCATAATAGAGCGTCGTCTAGAGCCGATGTGCATCCTGCACGTATCCTGCAGGCTCAGTAATGAGCCCACGTTGCTCTCGACACCGACAACCTCGTACCTCGAGACTCCTCGAGATCCGTATCTTGGTGTGTCTGACATTTGACATGCGGCGTGTCGCCTTTCCGACCCTTCTCGTGCGCAGCCGCCTTGCGTCGCCATTTTTTTCCTACGAACTCGCAACAGAAATGCATACCCTCTCGAAACAAACTCGTTCAACCATCACTTTTGATCCTTCCTTTCCTAACTGAGAATTTCCTATAATTATACATTTTTTCTAAATTGTAATCATTTCAGTTTCGAAGACGAAACTTGCTCGATTCAATTCACTACGTTCGCGTTAAAAAATTTGGGCCGCCTTTTCGTCTTTAGAATATTTTCTCGACCGTGTACGAACGTTTTATTTTGACTGATGCTTGAATTTTTTAATTTATCTCGTCTGTTCAATTTTGTATTTCTCTAGCGTTGAAAGATTAAGTGGTTCGAATAGTAAACTGTTGTTAATTTCTTTTAAGTGTGAAATTAATTAAGATTCACGGTACTTTCCACGGACAATAAAACAAATTTACGGAATTAGCCCGGTTTTATAAAAGATCTTGCTCGATGTATCGCTCCTCGATACGACCTCCACGGAATGTGCATGCGAGTTTAGCGAGCGATTGCACGCATTTCAGAACCGTGGCTAATTTATAACCGTGCTTGTTTTACTATTAAACGCTATTTGCACGTTTCGTAGTATCGTGCGTTGCATCGAGTATTAAAAAAAACAACCAAGAATGATCTATCACTGTCATGTTCCGAGTAAAGTTCACACTCATTACGGATAATAGAAACGTACAGGTACAAACACGTTGTGATACGGACCCATTAAACGAACATGATCGATAAATGCAACGTGGTCCTATGAAAATCGTGAATATGCCTACCATGCATTTATCGAACTCGTAAAATAATACGCTTCTACATTTTTTGATCTGCTTTTCCTATATTTTCTACACCATTAAGTATTTGTTGAGAATTTTTTTTTTTACATTTTCTATTAGTTCCGTCTGTGTATCGAAAATTTGTGTAAAATAAAAAAGTGTCTCAATTTAATTTAATTTTTTGCTGTAATTGCAAGCATAAGCGAGGTACCGTACATTTCACACTTCTATCTATTCTATCTATTCTGTTGTATGAAAATTCGTTCTAACTTTTTAAACAAACACGGTGGAAAAATTATTTTTAATATTCTCAGAATGTTTTCTTAATTTAAACATCTTCTGACATATCGAAAAGTAGTTTGCTTTTGTTAGAACCTTTTCTTCTATTTCCATTTTCGAGTGAGAACTTTAGGGGTCGAATCTTTTAGGGTGATTACATCCCTTAAGCTTGAATTATTCTAGCTAAAATGAACACATGTCATTTTTCAAAACTTTTTTTTGCCGTACTAAAAAATTGTGTATTTTTGAAACGTTTTTAACACGAAAGAAACGAAGTACAGAGAAAAATGCGAGTGAAATCTTTGGTTGGAAGTTGGAACCGATACCTGCCGCACGGCAGTTGACCGGTAGGTCGAGTCAGGCCGGCCAACAATATTGCATTATTATTTATTAATTCGGAGCATACGAGATGTGTATCTCTTACGATGCGGTGCTGCACTACCCAGGATCACGACTTTCTTATCTCCGCAGGCAACCAGCGATTCTCAAACCGAACGAAAGACTTTCTACGTCAAAGCTGCGAACGAATCAATTCCAAGTTTCACGGTACCATCGAACAATATTCAATGTTCCCCCAGAAAATTCGACCCAATTTCAAAATTTCAAACTAAAAAAAAATCCAAGTCCTTTACGAAATTTTCAATTTAATATTTACTCTGTACTGGGCACACTATTTTCTAAATTTCTCATCCTCTTTACGATAAGTATTTGAAACAAAATAGCTCAAATGTTAAAGATTCGCAAATGACCTTATCTTATCATGTTCCAACGTCTTTTTTGCATCTAAACAAAATTTACACATTTCCACCATTGTGGAAGAATCATTCTGTTGATACATTTTCATGAAAATTAAATTGTCAATTTTTATAATAACCACTGAACGGATTTAAACGTGGAAATTATGATTGTGAATGTAGAATGTTATAAAGAATGTTTCATACTGATTAACTCATTCGTGACTGAATGACCAAGAACAAATCACTGAAGTACTTTATTCACCCATCGATTTAATATGTATCATATGTTTTCATAAAAATTAAATTGTCTATTTTTATAATAACCACTGAACGGATTTAAGCATGGAAATTATAATTGTGAATGTAGAGTGTTATAAAGAATGTTTCATACTAATTGACCCATTCGTGATCGAATGACCAAGAACAAATCACTGAAGTACTTTATTCACCCATCGATTTTTCAAACGTACATTATTTACCACATCTGTATCGTACAATCAAATCAAATATTCCCAAAATTATTACAAAGTGACATGAAAATATTACAAATTGAATTTGTAATACTTTTGGGAATTTAAAAAATGACTGGTAATTAAATCGATGGGTGAACAAAGCGATGCCCCAAACGCAAAACGCTCAAGCCACGGTTGCTGGAAGGTTTGAATCTGTAACTGGCTTGGCTGCGTTTGCTATCCAAGAGAGAGAGAGCAGAAATAGAATCGGTACAGGCGTTCCAACGTAGCCAAGTTACACCACAGGGTACCACTGGATGCCCCATAGGCAGTGTCCACCTACTCGTACCTCGGGGCAGTGCAATCTAGTGGCATCGGTCTGACCTCTCAGTACCAGCGGCTACCGTTCTGTGATTACCATGATAATTCGTTGGCTCGCCCATACTCACTACCAATGCCCCCTGGCACGCCAGATAATATGCAATACCGTCCGATAGAGCAGATTCCGTATTCTTAACGACGACCCACGAGCATATCCGGACCCATTGTTTTCCAGTCTCGACTTCGCCGAAAGCGCGCGTATATCGCGTATATCGTCGGCGAAAAACCGCCGACATGTTCCTGGAGCAGACTTTTCAGGCTGCTGTATATGGAGAAAGTTGGGCCCTTTGCGAGTATTCTCCGCTATATGCTGTTTCGTAGACTAATAGCCTCGAAACGAGACTTCTGGGAATTTAATCGAATAACAGAAAGAAACGGAAACAGAATAGACTTTGAAAATAATAATAGACGCTAAATAATATTGCATTTGAAAACGATTAGACATTCGCGGAGTTTGCAACGATAGAAAATTAATTTCACCAATCTACCGATGCAACTATTTTCTTCCCACATAAAACGATAGCCGAGGGGTTAAAAAATGTCGATGCCAGTCTTTATTAAGTAATAATTCACCAAACCGCTGTATTCCCGATACAAGCATCAATCCACCCAATTACAACATAGCCGCTTCGAACATAAATAAAAGATCGCATCAGACGGTTGCCTTTATCAGGCGAATCCCTGGTTCGCGATAAATCCTGCGCCGCGATTCATCGTCGAATACGCCATTGCAAGTGTTACGCTTGCGCTTTTCGAACAACCGACACGCTTCTTTCCCACCATTTCTCTTTCCATCGTACGTATTCTCCAGGAACGTTACGAAATTTCGCGCGAACCGTCACACACTGGGCCAGATTCGAAATTTAACGGTCGAAACGAATCGAAGACGCGTACAAATGTAAACTTTGCTCACTTTTCCTAAACCGTCACTCTTCGTAAATTTGAAAACGTTTCACGCTCTAATTTTTTACAAAAATTCTGTCACGGCAGGTTTTCACGCGACGAATCGAAGACTCGTTTGTCGTTGAGAAATGAATGTTAAAATTGATAAAGTTACCGATGAAAAACTAATGGTTTCGACTTTGGTCACTTTTATCTAAGTATTAATATGTTGCTAGTTGTGCCATTAAATAGTTGTGCTGTGGTTAGGGCATCAGTTGGCAATAATCCAGTCCTGCTCCCGACAACCATCACGATAATAGACGATACATATGTATGGCGAGGTACGGGATTCATAAGCGAGCAGGGCATCCCCGGTGCTACTCTGAGCCCATGTCAGGCCCGTTCTCCGCGCTCGTCCTTATGCAGAACAGGGACGATTTCCTCGTGTCTGAATGGCTTGAATAATATACGTTTGAAGTTAATGGTCTCCATTCAAGGCGCCTTCCGTGCCTCCTATATACCTATATATGCCACACGCTACTCACCGACGCGACGGTCCCACATCCTATACGGTTCTCATGTGTCACTCAGGATTGCCGCGTATGTTACTTAAACTGGGCCCCCGTGAGCCAGGAATCGCCTGTTCATTGGAAATATATTAACCTTACGGGCCAAAAACTACTTTCGCTTTTCAACGAAACGGATTCATTTTATTCCTAATCTAATTTTAAACTCAGACTCGCTCACTTTTATTATCTTCCTCTTTTCAATTAATCAAATTCGAATCTCGTTTTAGGTTCTGAAGAGAATAGACCCGAAGGAAAGGCACTTAAACGACACCTTCTCGATTCAAGTTCTATATCAAGGACCTTTTCTCTCGAGTCTACGATTTCATTTAACAACTCATCTAGACCTCAATTCTATCGTTCAAGGTTCAAACTTTTCTAACGTCTACATCGTGAAACCTTCCATCGTGGATAAGGATTCTAAACCTGGATAGCGAGATCCGTGTTGTAAATGGACTCATAACTCTCTCCAGGTGTCCTCATGCTCTCATCCCCGTGCTTCTTATCCATCAATTTATCTGAGCGTAAAGTCGGTCCACGGAGGTCGTCCGGTTCCTCTGGCCGCGGACACAATCCAGAAAACCTTAAGCAGAAGGCGCGTTTGCATAATCGCATGTCCCGACGGGTGAGCGGCACTCTGCACTCTTTATCCTAGCCGTAATACCCGTGTCGCCGCCGAGAGTGTCGCTCAAGACGATTCCGACTTTAACTTACTTAGGCGAATGCTTTCGCGTGTGTCTAGCCTACCAACTTTTACGTACAACTCAGACTTCTCTCGCGACCTCGCGATCTCGACCGTGAGAAAGGGCACGACTGTTTCTGCAGAGACACCGCTCCGACAGACCTGCTTCGGTGTTATAATTCTATCACCGGGTCCAGGATATTTTCGACTGGACGCTTCCGACAGCGAACGACGCCTTTCCGTCTCTGCGTCGTGAAAGAAGAATGCCAAAAAACGGCTAGGATTCGTTTCAATAGTCGCTTACAAATTTCTAAGATCGGATTAATAAAAGCAGGTGTTCGTCAGAGTAGTGTCTTGGGACTGATTAGGGTCATCCAACCGATGAGAATTTAGTTTGTAAATTAGTAGAACAAAAAAACAAAAATTCGAATGTTTAAATCATCGTAACTTCTAAACGGATTGGAGGATTTTAATGTTTCGAAGTACAAACAACGCGTATTACGGTGAAAAATATGTAGAAATTCTAAGAATATTCGAAAAATTGTTCCTGAACTCCGTAAAGTGATAACAACCCCATAAAAATGGTCCAATTTTCAAACGTTCCTAACACCTACAATAGTGAATATATTTCAATGAAACTTTTTTCTGAAGTAGAACTCATTAGTACCTACAAAAAAGTATTAGACAACATTTCCGTACAGCTTCAAATAAATTTATTAAAAATGAAAAATGAATTTTTATGAAAAATCGACAGGGGTAGATGCCTAAATTTTTCGACAAAAAAAAACTTTCAAATCGTTCTAAAAAAATTACTTTTGGTTGCAGGGGTCAATTACAATCATTTTTGAAAAAAATTCCTAATCGAAAATATAATGTATAATCAGAAATATTGCCTGGAAAGTCATATCAAACCTCAGTCCCAGAACATTACTTTTTAATCTAAAATTATCCAAAATATTGACGTGGATAATGTATTTCAAGGTTCACACAGTTTCGAATAATTAAGTGAATCTTTATGCGTAAATTACGACATTCTTACAGAAAGGGGGACGTTACAAATGGCTATTATTCTCCAAGTTCAAAACTTGTTAAAAAAATACTCCAAATGGGAAGCACATACCTAACTCGAGTCCAAAATAAAGAAATGTCATTTATAATCGCATTCGAGGCTTTTTAACGTCAAATTTTCTGAACAAACTCCCTAAGATTATTTATTACAACCAGTCGTCCATTTATTGTTAGTCCGATCGTTAACTAATCGATAAGTAAATGTGGTTTTTTAGCTGTGAAATAAAATTCTTGCGACAAAGATTCAAGCAGAGGGATTTAAAGCGAAGACTGAACAAGCTCAAAGGCAAAAGGGAAATCAGTTAAGAATGATGAGCGATTATGCGAACGAGAGTTTACATCAAGATTGACGAATGCCACAGCAACGTCCGAGACTAAATCACTCGGGACATCCAGTCTCATCTGCCTCTGTGGATAGCCTACTATTTACCATTACCTCGTAGCACGAAAATGAACGGCTTTTCTAATTATCCCCTGTCCACGTTTCCACAGATCACCGGGTAGATACATCTCGTCAGACGAAGGATCGGTTTCCAGCTGGCAGCCCTACCAACGAAAGAAACTGACTTATGCTTCGTTAAACCGCCTATTTACCAATTTCGATCAGGCTGGACGTTTTTCGTCACGCGTTTCCTTTCTTATCGTAGGCATCGCATTGAAACATTATGTCGCCGCGGACCTTGGACCTGGCCCCGCAAAAACTGGCTCGATCCATTCGATGCTGAATCATTTCGTCACTAACCTACAGCGACTAACTTCAACCTTCGATCCATGACGCGACGTTAAAATGATGTCCAAGACGACCGTGAACACTTCAACCGACTGGAATATTTTCTATCATAGATGTTTGGGAAAATATTAAATAATATTAAAATAACTAAAATTGGCTCGATCCATTCAATGCTGAATCGTTAATAACCTACAGCGAGTAACTTCAATCTTCGATCCGTGACGCGACGTTAAAAAGATGTCCAAAGCGACTGTGAATACTACAACTAACTTGAATATTTACTATCATAGTTGTTCACAATGTAGGAAAATATTATAACAAAATAACGCACTAAATAAAACTAATTATAACTGTCGATACTTTCTTCGCGCTTAGAATATTCTGAGCCATGGTTGTTCACAATAAACGAAAACGAAAAATTTCTTTTTAAATCATGTTTCACTATCACTTTCCGCGAACAAGAAACGCGGAATGTTCGATGGGAGAACGTCACCATTTTCCGACTTTTCGTCGGTGATGATAATCGTTTGGCGTTTCTGGTGCACTTAGTAAATGAGACTGTGTCGCGAATAGATTGGGTTGCTGGCCGGGGACAGCGTTCAAAGAGCTCTAAATAATGGTCGGAAATCGAAGGGGATAAAGTGTGGTGAAAATAAAAGAAGAAGCTCGGACCGTGTTAATGTTTTCCGAAAGCAAAATATAAAAAAGGGGGTTAGGAGTATCGTGTAGGACAGCTGGACGAGAATCGTTCGATCCGGTCGGTCCAGTTTGAAAGAACAAAGATAACAAGGCGTCGCATTCATCGGGCATACATTCGAGCATGGAAGAAAAATAAAGATAGCTTCTTCGTGGCTTGATTCGGCCGGCGTCGTGTCTGGTAGCGTGGCAACGGGCGAACAAGAGGAGCAGGGAATGAAAGAAGTCCGCCATGATATATCCCGTGACTCACCCCGAACCCAAGGGAGGGATTGGTATAAAAAAAAAAGCGGGGTAGAAAAAGGATCAGGGGAGAAGGAAGGAAGGAAGGAGAAGGCAGAAGGTTGAAGAGAAAACCACTCTTCCCGGCATTTCGCACGGAATCCATGCGAAATTTCTCCACCCCACCCGTAGACGAAATAAACCCAACGAAGGGTGGCTTTTCTGCCCGCCTCCCAGGAACCCCCGGGGGTAGCGAAAGACGATGCTGACTGGCCATCGAGCCAGGGTGTCTGAGCACCGTGCCTCTACCGGATAGGTCGAAGCGTGGTCGAGGGGTTCGCGGAAGGGTGTGGTCGAAGGCAGTAAAATTTATGCTAATCACCGTGGCCTTTAAAGCCCTCGAAAAGCGCACGGGGTTAAAAAGAAGAAGGGTTCCGGCGGCGCGTAGCCTCTCTCTTCCCGGCAGCTCCATCGATTTTTCTCCCTTCTATGAACGTCGCAGATAGTATCGGTCGTGTTGTGTGAGTTCGGGCGGCGTGTGGGTCGGGGAACCAAAGTGGAGAAACGATACGTGTGCGTGCGCGTCAACACGGTCCACGTGACCCACACACCCTCGACAGTTTCCCACCGACCACGCGCACACAGCCCCGGCGAATGCGTGAAAGCGAGAGGGATGTGCGTGCGGGGCAAAAATATTGCGTGCGTGGCCCGGCCAGTGTCGGACCGACGAAAAACTCGGCCGGGCAAGCAACGAAAAACGCGACGCGTGGACCGTCGATCGTCTTCCGCGGACGTATCGTCGAACCGTCGCGTCGACCGTGACTGGCGTCCATCCAGTTCGCCGACCGAACGCCTACGTACGGTTTAAAAACGCGAGATTCCCGGTGTTTCCTCGGTGGTGGTGCCCGACGGAGGAGGATCGCGAAACCACTTGACGGTTCGTTGCCTTCGTCGAAGAGAGCTGGGACGAGGATACGGATACGCTGCGCATTCGCACCTGCGTCTTCGCCGCGACCAACGGGAACGCATGTGTCGATATGCCGGATGCACGTGCTGCACCGATCACGACGAGGAGTGAGTAACCACGCACACCCACCAAAGCTGTCGCTCCAAGGACCTTTCGACCACCCCCGATACACCGACCACGAGATATTTCTGGAAATCATCGAGTTCGCGACTTTGCCACGCTTATCGACGGTCTGTGAAACGGTTGCACGTTCTTCGATATTACATCCACGGAGTTGCGCGAGATCGCCCTTCCGCTCGTCGAATCAATTTTTCGCGATACCGATATCGCGGAACAATCGCTTCTAGACGAGGGCGATCTCTCCTGCTGCAGCGTGTACTTCCAGAAACATCTCGCGCGTGTGCTTATCGTATTTGCAAATCGGTTCGCCTCGGTGTTCGTGCATGCGAGCAGTTTTTTCGATATGTGCTTCCTCGCAAGCTCCAAGGATTCTGTGATCGTTGCCTTATACACGCTTTCGAGACACGAGTTCCAAAACTCGACGCGATTCCAGCATCTTTCGCGGAGAAATCTCGTTCTTCAGAATTTTTACACGTGTGCTTTCAGAATTTTTGGAATTTTAACGTTAACGGGTTTTTTGGTTAAAAACTGTACGACTTTTGGGGAATATATGGATATTTTTAAACCTTCAATTAAAAATAATTTGTGAGGCTTGTGCTGTTTAGAGACTCAACCATGATACTACGTTGATGATTATTAATTTAAGTAAATTATCTTCTAAATGTTGCTAGATAGAACTGAGTAAGAATAGTTACACAAATGACTCGTACAGTGTCAAAAAAGTGGACTTATGCCGTGTTTGGAACTCGTGACTTCGATTCTTTGTCGTGGAATTGGAATTATGAAGCACAAGCTTTTGAAAACCTGTATAAATTACAAGTGAATTTATTTAGTGTCCCTCGATCAGCTTGCTACGAAATAAACAAAAGTTTGAATAACCGTTTAATAATAAACAACTTTCGATCCGTTGTATGTTCGATAATAAGTAAAATTTGAATTGGAAACAATTGTGCAGTCGATCGATGGAATATTGCGACCATCTTTGAACTATGGAAACTTGATAATTAATATAATAATCTGTAATTACGTACGGTTACAATGGAAGAAAGAAAGAATTACTGCATGGTTTCATTGATCATTGGGACCGTAAGCTTATTCAAAATGGCGCACACTCCCACTATGTCGCCTAAGTGGCATTCTACCGCACATGGCGCGACATCATGGTTGAAATTTTATTCGAATAATAACCGACGAATAGAAAACCGTTTAACGATTCGTTTGTTACATTAAATACGATCAATTATTCAGGTAATCTTTCGTTCATGAAATTTAAATTGCAACGTTTAGCAACAAAGATAATGAATCGGAAGCTGTTTATTTTTTATTCGTTATTCGAAATATTTACCCACATAAAGCTCAAAAGATATCTAATTATTAAGTAACAAAGTTCAGAAAACGCATGTAGAGCATAACAGTTTTAATAATATAACATCTAACATCGCAAATGACCAGACCAATTAGACAGAATTCAACAAAAGCAACGAAACAACTTCTCTATGGTGCTTTTCGAACGAAGAACACGTCCTGCAAGAAAAACCGTGAAATTATTCTCGTGCTCCCATTATTCTAGCCAGAGAGAACCAATCCCCGTAGAGGAAACGTTTCTTTGTCCATCGTTAAGAGAACCATCGACAGAAAAACGCACGGAGACCGGCAAGAACATTAAACGGTGTACGTAAAAACGGGTTGAAATGTAATATCGAGCGTATAAGCGAAGCGCGTGGCGGCACGGTACGACGTTCGAGGACAAGGACGAGGACGAAGAGGGCGAAAGATGCACGAACCGTCTACGCGAGCGCGTAGGCGAATAGCACGCGTGCAAATAGTCGCACGCATAATGCACACCGCCTGTGTGGGCCATCCGACGCGGAGTGTCTCGCATTTACAATTCAATTTATATATCGCCCGACGCGTCGCTGGCCGCGAATAAATCCTCGTCGGTGAAAGATCCTCGACGCGTTTTCCGACATCGCGTTCCTCATAGCTTTTCTAAAATGACGTTGCAACCACCAAGTCCATTACTTTTTTTTTCTACTTAAACTCATATCCGAGTGCCCGTCGGTAATTTTCAAAATCGATTTCTACGAAAACAAAGTCTCCTATAAAGAAACGTTTATTTACTCGTGACTCCTTTACATAGAATCCACCCCTTCGCGATTCCATCGTGATTATCACGAATCGAGCTATCTTTCCGTCGAAAAATCGAATCGTCCATTGAAATTAGAAACTACCTGTGGGTGGGGGGGAACGATTATAAAAATCCGTCAGCGTCTCACCTTTCGCGTGGGCGCGTGTATTACGCGATGAACGATCGTAGAAACGTTTCGCGGATCCGTTTTCTCACGCAGATAAAATCTGATGGCGCCGATGCTCTCGGCTAACGGTGTATGAGTGCATAAGCTCACGTACGCCGTGTCGCAATTATTGGATGAAATAAGTTAATTAATAATTGATTCGTAGCCGTGCCTTCGACTCGTGCCCCGAATGATCGCGGGTTAATAACACCCTAGCTAGACGAAAGGCAGTAGCAAGCAGAGAGAACTCGATGCTTGGAATTTTAATCGCGCCAATTGCCTGGAGAAAACTTATGGCGTATATGGTATATCGACTTTATCGCGTCCATTTCTCGGCCCGTCGAACGAAAAAGAATACTCCGCGGGACGAACACGCGTGTTTCTTGTTTGACAAAAAGACACCGGGAACGCAAGAATTAAAACCACTTTGATTTTCAGTCAAGAATGTAATGATGTCGCGAATGTTTGCCCGCGAGCTTGCGTTTATTATTTCGGGAAACGGTTAAGCGTCGTTTAATCCTTTATTCGCCAATTAAGCCGACTATTTGCAACATTCGAACATGGCGGATCTTTGTAATACGCGCGCATATCGCGTAACGGCGTCGTATACACGGAATTACAACCCGTTTATAGGTAGAATGAACTACAATATACGACCTCTGACGAACATTATGTATTAATATCTAACGCACGGACCCCCCCCCCCCCCCGGCAACGTAAATTATTCGCTAGCAGTCGCTCTTTATCATCGACGACCATTATTTGTGCAGAATCGTTCTTTATCGCGGTCAGATATTGCGCGGCTTAACATATTAATTTTCTTAAATTTTTACAAAACCTTCCTCTCCTATCCGGACGAATAGGACGCACTTTCTCCCTATTCTATGTTTCGAACATGATCGACTATACATGGTGATCCTGGTAATCGTTGAATAACCGGAAGGATGCTGGTTCTGCGTGAAAAATATAAATAATATTCTGTTTTCGAGAAAATCGACTTTGAACATTATTGTGGTACGCGTGGATTGGAGTTATGTAGTGATGTTTTTAATTTACGTATTATTCGATTCCAGAATGACTGACGTGAGTTGAGGCAAACATAATGAACACGTGTATATATTTGTTTTAGATTGTTTTCATAGAAATCATCATTTCAGTTATAAAAGAAATTACCCTCGAAATGAAGACTATTTTATAAAATATATCAACTATACAGGGTGTTCGGCCACCCATAGGAAAAATTTTGATGGGAGATTCTAGAGGCCAAAATAAGACGAAAATCAAGAATATCAGTTTCTTGATTGAGACTTCGTTAAAAATTTTAAATCGTTCTGAAAAAATTATTTTCGATTGTGGGGGTCAATTACAATCATTTTTGGTTAATACATATACCCTCGAAATCTTACGTACTTTCGAGAAAAAAATTCTTTACTGAAAATATACTGTGTGGCCAGAAATGTTTCTATAACTTTTTAACGAGGCCTCAATCAACAAATTAGTATCCTTGATTTTCGTCTTATTTTGGCCTCTAAAATCTCCCATTAAAATTTTTTCCAGGAGTAACCGAACACCCTCTATGCACTACACAGTACGACTGTAGTTGTCCATTGGAATCAGTAGAAAAAGTAAGTAATGGACAGACGCGCCAGGCAGATCTCAGAAACATTTAAACTTCGACTGTCTCGAAAACAAAGCATTTTACGAAACAATTTTATTTTACGTTTTCGACATATTTTTTCAAGTAGGATAAATTCGCAGGACACCCTATATCGTCGATTCCTCTTGGAATTAACCTTCCCAAGATATTTATAAAAATAAAAATTCGTACACACTCTCCCACGTCAAGTAAACGGAATATTCAAACTATTTTTCTACACAGTACGTTAATTAATACTTAGCATTGTTTCATATCACGTACCACAGTTGTCTGTCCGTAAAAGTCTAGCCTAAGGCGACAGACGTTTGTGGTACTCGTCGATTTCAGTTTAGATTACTGCTTTCAGTGTTATTGCAAAAATAATTCGATTTTTAAAATTTGTGGTTCACACTGTTTATCGTAGAGGTACAATCGAAAACGTACTGATTCAAAATAAATTAAAAGTGTAGAATATTTTGTCGTACGAGGCTCTTCTAACCATTAGAATGAGTAGAAAAAGTAAATAAATCTATATATTTATTTCATAATAAAAATATCTCTACTTCAGTTTGAAACAAACGCTCATAGAAAAAACACAACTTTGTATCGTAATACTTATTATTTTCAAGGTTGATCGTTTGACGCAGAGTTAAATAAACCTGAAAAAAAATTATGCAAGAAGAATTGCACTCCGTGCACCTGTGCATTGAATTTGCACGTGTACTCGGCAAACAATAAATGCTCGCATGATCGAACACGTCTCACGTAATAATTACCGAGTCCGTCGGGACTGTCCGATCGAAACGAGCGGTTCTTTCTGGCTGTCCGCTCCGTTTTCCTCTGAAAAGCACAGTGGTTACCGGTATTCGGGTCTGTCGGAAGCATTTAACGACTGTCCGTTCAAATTACTTACATAGCTAGACACCGCGAGTACTTCAACTCGTCTGCCTTGATTTTTATACACGCCACGATCCAACGAGCGTGCCGGAAGTCGCGGTACAAGTCGAAGGACCATGAAAGAAAACCGGAGAAAATATTCCTAACATTCGTGTATCACAGTCCGAAGACTATTTCTCGTGAGACGTTGAGGAGAAACGAACTCAAAACAGAAAAGAAACGACTCGAAAATTAAAAGTTTCCGAATAACTTTTACTTATAAAAGGTAACAGTTTCTTTCAATCCCTGCTTCTAATCGGAGATCGCTAATGGAACATCGTTTCGATCGATTTGTTTGGAACAAGTGGTGCGATGCAATCTTAAAAGTTTAATTTCAAACTCTATTACTGAAATGTGATTCCAATGTAGATATAACTGAGATTCGAGAAAATAACCACACCGATTTAACCTTTAGATCGATGTTTTTTTAATTACCCTGTTCTGAGTTTCATGACTATCTCTGTAGTCGCTAGTAATTGCTACTAGTTGGTTTTCGTAATTTAATTATCTGATTGGCGACTTTTATTTTCGAAAAATAATACTGTAAATAAATAAAATAAATTAATTTCATTTTTTCGTTTACTATTATTATAATAGTTTTCATGGTTCGGTAAAAAAATCGTGGCTTCCTATTGTTTTACATCTTTCACTCGTGGACCCTAAGAAATATGGTCCACTTGGTGGCCACACAGGCCCTCTTTGAGAGTTCCTGCTTTAGACAAAGCTTCATTATTTCGTTAATAATTCAATGATTTATAAGGGAACCGTTTGGAGTCCATTTCTTTTTCTAAATTTAAGATATTTAAAAAATGAAAAGTAAAAACTTTTGGATATTAGCAATACCTATCGTTCGTTATAAAATTTGTTACCAATCAGACGATGCCTGTATAAAGACAAAAATGAAACGATAAACAAAACTGGAATACGTATTTTTAATTGTGAAGCGACAACCGTGACAGTTTTTGTCTTCAGTGCCATAAATTACTAATTTATTGTGATTCTGCTAGCACGGCCGGTCGCGATGCGAAAACGGCGGGAAAATTGAAACGAGTTCCACTGCGAAATTTCGAGACGAGAAATGAATATAACCGTAGGGTCCAGTCGCTTGCTAAAGAGTAATTTCCGGTACATGCACCACCGGCAACACCGCCATCCGATTTTTACGATTTCCAATTAGTCTCGTCGCTTCGCAACTAATTACGAATAAGCCGAGCCTCGACACAGTAAATGTGAATCTATTGGTCGATAAACGCGACGTGACTGGTAGCACCGCAACCGTACCGAGCATAAAACGTCTAAGCCTGATTCATACTTCGAGTCCACGATGCCTGCATTAGCTTCTTCTCATTCTTTTCGATCCATATCTTTACACGTGTACGCTATAAAACGTACACGTTTCGTTTACGTCACAATTCTGCAACAGCCATGTTGCATAATTAACCGATCACGATCGGAGATCTTTATCCGTCCGAAAAAGATTTTCAGATTATCGACCATCTCCAAACCTAATCGAAACCCTCTCCAACCCACGATTAAAAAATTCCTACCCTATCCAATACTCGGAAACTATTTCGTTCTTCAAAGAGAAAACATTATTAAGGGGATATACTAGAAACTTTAAAAAATATTGATTTTTACTATTTTTTTTTAGTACGCACCTCAATTATCTGTAGTTTGTACAACGTTCTATATTTTAAATATATGTACAAAATCTCAATACAAGTCCGCATTTCTCAAGAAAAATATTAAATACTGCCCATTGAACTTGTATCTTTTAGTGAATTTTTATTGAACGAACAGGAAAAGAAATATTTAAATTACCCAAAAGATAATAGGAGATCGTAAAACAAAGTGGCACGTTTATACATACAAGTTCTATAAAAAATTGGCAGAATTTAATATTTTTGTAAAGAAACGCAAATTTACGAGGCAATCTAATAATATTACACTATGAAACGTCGAAGGATGATAATAACGGTCCTCGGAATTATTGGATTGGGCCTGGTAACGTGTGAATTAAATTCTCGCGGCGTGGAACGTGAAGCTGCCAAAGGAAACTCGTTAATGTCCGTCGACAAAAAGCTCGACTGCTCGATCGACCACGCTTCAGATTCCCACGCAAGAAACCAAATGGTTTCTACGAATGCTCAACGCGTACGTCGAAATATTTTGAATAATTATCTGCGATTCGGTTAGCCACGTTGTCTCTTGGACTGCGTTACGACAAAGAAGGCTGGCTGAGATGTACCAAAGGACACGTTAAGAAACTCGATTAGAATTCAGCTGGTTGGTGGAGAGGGCTACTTGTTTGAATCTCGTTAATAAGGCAGTCAAGGATATTCCCCTCTTGCAAGGGAGCTGCTACGGATCTCGTTTTCGCTATGGCGTCTGGCACGGCACCTTGGCTCGCACCGATGCTCATTTGCTGTGTGCTTACTGTCCTACCTGACCACTTAAATCACCCCGTCTTCTTGCTTGCTTCTCGGTCGCTGCACCGGCCAGGGGAAGGGTGCAAGAAAAGGCTGATTCAAGGAATGGCTCGAACACCAAGCATACTTAATGCGATCTCCGAGCAGCACCCTTCCTTTCTACCTGCATCGATTTCATTCTGCACGGATTACGTTATTTTTCGCGTTTACCGCTTGCACCTCTACCACAAATCTCAAACTCAATATCAGTTCAAACATGACCGAAATGTATTTCAAGTAATAAGTTAAAAATAATCGTTTCAAATACTTTTCATTAGTTTTTAATCGATAATGCACTTAAATTGATTTCAGGTTCTTAATTTGATCAATAGTAGATTGAAATACTGCTTATTTGAGGAAATAATTGTTTTACAAATAACATTTAGAAAAAGTATTGAGTAATATTTAGGAATAATCGTAGGTGCAATTGAACAATGTTCAAAACAATAAGATAATTTTAATATCTCTTAAATTGGAACGTCCACGTGAACTTTGACACCCGTAAATTTTCTCGAAACGTTCGGAAATGTTGTCGAATGGCAATGTTCGTAACTTGTTGAGCCCGGGACAGCTCTATGAATAACAGTTTGGCATGTTACAAAACAGACACACGGCTGGTCGGATAGTTATTACTTGCAGCGTACAATGTAATAAATAAGTATGGCGGCAGTCGACTGGTGACATTATAATTACGCGGCATTCAGATGATATACATGTACGCGCTGAGAAGGAGTCGCCCGCGAAATCGCGCCGACATTGATTTACATCTGTCGGGATCTAGGCCTGCGATCATAGCTCCAGTGAAATTGCAGTGCATCGAGGTTAAATCGCTAGATTACACTACTGTGCCCACTAGTATCGGATTTACTCCACCATTTTGTTACTCGATAAACCTCTGATCGCAAAGGAATCTTCATAACGTGTGAGAATCTTTAAAAACTATGAAAAATGTTTAAATATCCCAAACTTCCACAGTCCTGATGTTTCTCAGTCACAGAAAAGAGGTTCAGAAGTTTTCATGGGTCAAGTGACACATTGATTTCAGTGTGTATCGAATAGAATTCACTCTACCATTTCGTTAAACGAGACAGGGTGAACAACTATCGCTTGAAAAAATCGTTCGAAAACTATGAAAAAGGTTTACAGCTTGAAGATCAACAACCTCAAGTAGAGTTAACCTACTCGATAAATTACTTGAACTCTAAAAAAGCTTTCTGCAATGCTGATGAAACTCTGGAGCACTTTCGTCAAAGGCCACTGCTCGAAGCCTCAACCAATACTAATAGAAAAAGTCCCTAGATAACTACTTTATTGGGGTGTACGAGAGACTCCTAATATTCGTGTATCGGAAATGTAGGAAACTGTCATAAATATTTCGACCGTGACTTTCCCATAAGATGTTCGTTGCAAAAAGTGTTAGGCATCTTTGTCATTTTGTCCACCAGTGTGATAATCTTATCTTTCAAAGTTCATTATGAAAAAATTATTTCGCATAGTCTTTGCTCTCTAGGACTTATTCATAGAACTTCCAGATACTTTAGTAAAACTAATACACTCAAAATTCAATATTGTGCTTTGACAAGACCTATTCTAGAATATGCCAGCATAATTTGGTATCCTTATTATAAGATATATATCGACAACATTGAGAGAGTTCAACACAAATTTCTTCGTCTTGTTGCTAGGTATAGTGGATGTTCCATGCCTCTTGAATCACATAATTATAATGACTTATGTATAATAGAAGAAAAATCACAGATATTATGTTTGTAAGTAAGCTAATCAAAGGTCATATTTCATGCTCGACGATTACTCAATTGTTTCCTTTGTACGTACCATCAAGATATTTAAGAAATCACTTTCTATTTTATTGTGAAAATTACCGCACATTGTTTGGGTCTCAGAATTGTGTAAACAGAATGATCAGTCATGCAAATTTAAAACCGATTTAACTGAACAATAATTAGAAAGTCTAAAATTATCCTTGCAACGTATTGTAAATTAATTTATTTTGTTAAATTTTATAAGCGATAATGTTTGACTATGTAAAATCCACATCTGTATGCTTCTTATGTATTACATATTTGTACTAAAGAGTTTATTCCCGTTAATAAATGAATAATAATAATAATTCGATGCTTTTCGTTCCAGAATGGCAGCAACTGCGAGGAGGGAATACGAGGAGTCTAGTTCAGGGCGTCGCAGGGTGGAAATGGACCAGTGAATGCAGAGGGTGATTTGGGCCTTAGTGGTCCTGTGGTGGCTGCGTACGAATCCTACTGGCCTGCTAAGTCCCAAGTTACCCTCTGCGCGCGCTGCGATAAACGAGTCCGAGCAGCTTCGACGATGGACCCACGATTTGTGTTTGCCCGCGTCGAACCGAGAATCGTCGACTAATTCCGCGCGAACTCGCGCCGCGGGTGGTTTTTACAGCCTCCTTGCCCGGAAAAAACGATCCACGACGTTTCAACAATCAACCTACGAATTTAACTTCAGAAACGAGTCGACTTTCGTGAAACGGCAAGTGAAATCGAAACAGTGAAGTGTTACGATTGCTTTTCAATCGTCGTCGTCGAGGGGATGCGCAACCGACGGCATCGATCGTGGGAGCTGGAGATTTTCGGTGCATCGAGGGGCGTCGCGACGCGTTGGAAGTGAGTTAACGACGCCTTACTACCCTTCGAATATTTTTTATTCTAGTAACATTAACGTTAAATTGGTCGCGCCTTTTTCAGAGACAATTTTCCAACATTTATCAATGATAAATCCATAAAAGAAATTTAAAAAATTTGAGTACACAGGCTGTCCCAGGTGTCAATGGCCAAACTTCGTCAGTATATTCTATGAAACTAAATATGAACAATGTTATATGAAGATAGATTGTTTCAAGTTTTAGTAAAAATATGAAATACGAAGGGCCACGCTTTGAAAGTAATTTTCGCCCGTACCATTAATAATTTGTTAGATGTGGAAGTATTAACCCCTTGCCGTGCAATGACGAGTCTGACTCGTGACAAGTCCTTGATGTCAAGTTTTACAATCATGAGCTCAACTCGTTATCAATCACACATTTTTACATTCACGAGATATTCGTAAAACATATCTATTCTTATTCGTGACCATTCCTTGTACGAACAAATTTAAGTAAATTATTTAGAATTAAGTCGTACGTTAAGGGTTAACTACCATACTTTGATCTCCAAGATCGTCAAATTTTATTATACGAAAAAGTTAAATATGGAAATTGTCCCGATCTTGTTTGGACTTTGGTGAATTCCGAGAGAAGAAATATAAAGATTTCGGGCCGGACGTTCGACGAATAAGTAAGAACGCGTGTAACGGGCTGAGAGGATGCGGTAAAAAATTGATTTTACAGTGCAATACCTCTTCCAAAGTACCGGTGGATCGGTCGGAGAATTCTTAAGTGCTCCAGTTACTCGACAACCACCCGCTATGCGAGCGATGTTCGAGCATATGCTGGCATCGTTCGAGCACGCGGCCGGAAACCATTCTTGTTGCCGATGTGAAGAACGGTATGCGAGAGGAGAGTTAGGTCGCGGTGACGACCGTGTACAACAAGCATTGTGTTTTAACGGACGTACAAATTTAATCGTCCTCCCCATGGAGATACAAAATTCGAATACAGAGTCCCTGTCTCGCTTCGGATACGAAACGACTCGGAGTCGTGTTATTCGACAAATTGTTACTAGAAATACCGAAGATCCGAGAGATCGAATTCCATTCGTTGCACGACGTGCATAAGAAAAATTCCCTAGAAAACTTTTACGAGTTTCTAACAAGTCCAATACATCAGCAAAAAGAGTTAACAAGTTTAACAAAGAATAACAGATTTAATTCCACAATATACATTTGCGTGCAAAAGTTTCCGGCCAACTATGTTTTTTGCTTTGTATTCTACAAGAGATATTTAAAAGAATTTTCACTAATACTAGATAAAAAGATATCAGAAATAAAAAGAAATAATACAAAAAATAAACGCCGTTTATTATTGTACGTGTACTTATTTATAAAATTAGTAAATTAATCTGTTTGAACACGGTACTTTAACAATTACGTAAATAAGTAGCTTCAATATATTGCTGCATTATTTCTCTTTATTTGTGATACTCGTTCATTCAATATTAGTGAAAATTTTTCTAAATACAACTTTTGAAATATAAAGCGAATAATACAACTGGCCGGAAATTTTTGCATGCAACTGTATATTAAAAAACATATTTTCACCGATAATAGTAATCTATAAAGATTAGCATTTTTTAACATCCTTCTTTTAATTTAGTAAAATGATCGACGAAAATTCCAGAGGACTTTTCCTATGGACATTACACGTTTCTTGTACAAAGTCATAATAACAACGTATGAAATCGTATTATCATAGTTCTAATTGCAACAACGCCCGAAGCATTTCTCCGTTCGCTTATCGAGTCGCGCAGTTCGCGGTTATATAGCCTCGACCACAAATTTATTAACATCTCGCAGAAATACGGCCTTATTTAAATGCGCACGCACATTTCTGCACGGTGTGGAGAAATATACGAGGCTGGGAAGGGCGATTCTCGCACCTTCTCCTTTTTCTGCTTCTTCTTCACCCTCCGTTCGACGCACACATCCGTAGGTCGTCCGAGCACCTTCACTACCGTGCATAAAATTTAACATTGATCCTCTAAATCACTCGGCCGTAACCGTCTAACCTCCGCATGACTCTCTTCCCCGCTTACCACGTTTTTCCCGTCGACCATTTTACCGACAACAATCTAATTGGATTATTAACTTTATATCATTCAACCCCCTGCCGTAAAACTTTGCGATAAAACATTTACAAGCAAACTTCATATAACATCTTTTTCTTATTTTCACTTCTACGTTAATCTCCTAAAATGTTACAGCAGGGGACACTCTATACATGTAATTAGTAATTATTAATCACTGAGACTATTTTAGAATTCTACGAAAATTGGGCAATGAAGATGCAACAACTTCGCCAACCAACTTACGCGTCTTCTCAAACGTTGCAGAACGTATCTCTAAACAACATACGGACGCCATTTCGCTTCTAACCGCTATTATACGTTTCAGAGATAAGGAATTAATTCGACGGGATGACAATGCAAGAATGTATTCCGATATCGTGCCACCGTGTACATGACTCGACGACGAAACGCCATTGTTTGAGAGAAGCGTATATCTATGCTGTCGATGTCGCGTCCATAAAGAACCGCCGTTTCGTATTGATAGCTTCTAAGGCACGAAAATGCGAACGTGACAATTGACTATGTGCAGACAACAACAGGCCAAGACAGAAAACATGATCGATCGCGTGTCAAACCCTTCCTCGTGAATCGACTTCTCGAAGAATGCTCGGTAATACGAAACGGAACGCTGAAGTAAGCAACACCCTAATGCTATTTTCGTAACGATCGTCTGAAGCGACGCTTCTTGGTTCGGCAGAAAACGTGTTAAATTTGAAAGAAATTCCAAGTTAAGCGATCGAACGATCATCGATTGTACGCGCAAGATTTTCATAATGGGAACCGACCGATCGATTATTCGCGAGATCGACGGGGTGGACCGCGATGGCGAGGCAGAAACGGCTGCAACGCCATGTTCAATTTCTCCGCGATAGAAAAGAAACGCACGCTCGGATAGAAGTGGTATTACGCAGGGGAACGAAGTTGTATCATTGTGCCACGGCGCGGGGCGCCGTGCTGCCGGGCACTGTAAATCTCAAGGCCCGTACAACCCGAAGAAATCATTACACTGGGACGCAATATATTGCCGTTAATATAGCGCAGCACGCCCTTTTAAGTTGCAGTCGGTACGCACTCTCGCACCATCCATTTCTTGGTCCGAGCTCTCGGACCTTCGGTACCTCTATATTTCCAAGTTCATCACTCTGTGCAATCTTCATGATAAGGCGTTGCACGGTTAATTTTCACTAAAATCTGCACGGTTAACTTCCCACGATTTATCCTGAACTTAAACTCAAATCTGATCTAATAGAAATAGAAAGAGAACCGGTGAAACGAAAGGAACCGACACACGAAAAGATTAATAATCGTACAATAAGACAAAGTTTTCTTACTTTTCTTAAACGATACCAACACATTTCTCGGGATTCTTACGATCGACACGAGTCCAAAAACCATATAAATCAGATTATTTTTAACTGATATACAGGATGTTCCGCATTTCTCCTTACACACTTCAGCAGTGTGTTCTACAAGCAAAAATAAATCTAAAGTGTTATACAAGGTGTTCTACCAACCCTGGGAAAAATTTTAATGGAAGATTCTAGAGGACAAAATAAGACGAAAATCAAAAATACCAATTTGTTGATTGAGGCTTCGTTAAAAAGTTATTAAACAATTAAATTGGAAAAATTTCAAATCATTCTGGAAAAATTATTTTTGGTTGCAGGGGTCAATTACAATCATTTTTGGTGAATAGACATACCATCGAATTCCTAACCATTTTCAAGAAAAAAATTCCTTACTGAAAATCTAATTTCAGGCCAGAAACGCTTCCCTGAAATTTCATGCGAATCTTTAAAACATCATAACTTCTGAACGGATTGGACGATTTTAATGTTCAAAAAAGCAAACGACGCGTATTTTAGTCTAGAATATGTAGCAATTATAAAAATATTCGAAAAGTTATTCATTGACCCCGTAATTTTAGAAAAACCCCGTAAAAATGGTCCAATTTTAAAACAGCCATAATTCCTACAATAGTGAATATATTTCAATGAAACTTTTTTCTGAAGTAGAGCTCATGGGTACCTACAAAAAAGTATTAGACAACTTTTCTGTAGGACGTCAAACGAAATTACTAAAAATGAAAAACGAATTTTTAAGAAAAATCGACAGGGGGTAGGTGCCTAAATTTTTCGGCGAAAAAGAAAAATTTCAAATCGTTCTGAAAAAATTATTTTCGGTTGCGGGGGTCAATTACAATCATTTTTGGTGAATAGATATACCCCCGAATTACAACGCATTTTCGAGAAAAAAATTCATTACTGAAAATATAATGTCTGACCATAACTGTCTGTTACCCTGAAAATTGGAAAGTTTCAAATCGTTCTAAAAAAATTATTTTCGGTTGCGGGGGTCAATTACAATCATTTTTGGTGAGTAGACATACTCTCGAAATCCTGCGCATTTTCGAGAAAAAAATTCGTGTAGGTGCTGAAACTTTTCGACTAAAAAAAAATTTTTCAAATCGTTCTAAAAAAATTATTTTCGGTTGCAGGGGTCGATTATAATTATTTTCTGTCAATAGACATACCCTCATAATCCTAACCATTTTCGAGAAAAAAATTCCTTACCGAAAATATAATTTCAGGCCAGAAATGCTTCCTTGAAATTTCATGCGAATCTTTAAAACATCATAACTTCTGAACTGATTGGACGATTTCAATGTTCAAAAACGCAAACGACGCGTATTTTAGTGTAGAATATGTAGCAATTATAAAAATATTCGAAAAGTTATTCCTTGACCCCGTAATTTTAGAAAAACCCCGTCAAAATGGTCCAATTTTAAAACAGCCATAATTCCTACAATAGTGAATATATTTCAATGAAACTTTTTTCTGAAGTAGAGCTCATGGGTACCTACAAAAAAGTATTAGACAACTTTTCTGTAGGACGTCAAACGAAATTACTAAAAATGAAAAACGAAGTTTTAAGAAGAATCGACAGGGGGTAGGGTGCCTAAATTTTTCGGCGAAAAAGAAAAATTTCAAATCGTTCTGAAAAAATTATTTTCGATTGCAGGTGTCAATCACAATCATTTTTGGTGAATAGACATACCTCCGAAATCCTACATACTTTCGAAAAAAAAATTCGAGTAGGTGGACAAATTTTTCGACAATATTACAAAATTTCAAATCGTTCTGGAAAAATTATTTTTGGTTGCGGGGGTCAATTACAATAATTTTTGGTCAATAGACATACCCTCGAAATCCTACATACTTTCGAGGAAAAAATTCTTCACCGAAAATATACTGTGTGGCCAGAAATGTTTTCCTGAAATTTCATACGTATGTTTAAAAAATCATAACTTCTGAGCAGATTGAAGGATTTTATCGATTCAAAATTCAAACAATGAAAAAATACATTGGATGTATGTCTACAGGCGGAACTTTAAATGTTAATAAGTTTTTAACAAAGCCTCAATGAACGCATTTTCAAATAGTTTGCAAGAATATTTTATAGTAGAGCAGTTACATAGTAACAACATACTAAACTTCGCCGCGGCTAGTCACTGTGGTCGTTCGAGGAGCGTTGCTTTGTACTTTTGTTCGCATTTCTGAAATACAGGTTGGACCGCGGAATAATTCAACGGGGCCAATTTGTGGTACACCCTGCACACAGAGTAAAGCCATAAGGGCTCGTGTATGGACGCGTAAAGTCTCTCGAGTGCAGAGATTCTTACGTACGCCCGAGGTGTTTACCAAGAAAAAAGGGCAGAATCGCAGTAAATCACCGCTAATGGCGTTGTAGCTGGATACTGTGAATCAGACGATGGGCAAAACGCTGTAACTAGGGATCTTCCGCGTTATCGATATATCGATATAATATTTAGTGCCGGAAGGAAGTATCGTGGCAGTTATCACGGAACGCCTTCATTCAGTATATCAAATTTAATATTCGTTAAGTGCTATGCTTCTTAAATAGGGGCGTATTAGTGGTACCTTTGTGCCATAAATATAATTTTTCTGAATAACAAGTTCCTGCGATGTCGTAATAGACATAACGTACAGACTTACCCTCTTAACAATTTTTAACGACTTTGTGAAAATAATACAAATATTCTAACAAGTAATAGTCTAAGTAGTTTAACCAAAATGAAAAACTAAAGGACGTAACAAGCAGTTTATTAAAAACGTTTTCAACGTTAATTAAACAGGAAATACTCAACTCCTTTAATAAATTATTATTAGTGACCTGGAAAGAATTATTTTAAAAAATACGAGTAGATATATTTATGTTATTACAAATTATACGTTCCTCTGCAAAGTTATTTATTATATTGTTGTAGTCAATATTCAACGTAAAACTACCTTCAAAAACAATTTCAACGGTTCAATTAATTGATTACGTGCACGTGGTAACGTTAGACTAAAAATTATTAAGTTCGAAAAGTAAATATATGAAATAAAAATAACTATGTGATTTATTTTCAGGTGTGACAAATTCAAGAACCAGTGTGAAGTTCGTTGAGGCAGGGTTGGGGTTTCTATGCGGCATGTGCCTTACTTTTATAAATGCAATGCCCTTCGAAATCCCAAAAATGTCCAACGCTTGTCAGCGTCGCTAAAAAACGGAAGTGAGATTTCGAGACGAACCAAGTATTGAAAAAGCAAGGATTTTTACTGTAATATAAAATTAAATTTATTTCCCTCCGGTTTAAAAGAAATTCAACACTCCACCGACGAGCACAAATGGCTCCGTTTAGGGTTATTTAAGGAAGGACACAGTTTGTTAAAGAACGCCTACTTTACAAGATAAAATTGTTAAAAACACGTATCTTTATATTATTCTTTTTATACAGAATTAAATTATGTAAACGAATGTTTGACACATTTTAAAACAAAATAATACACAAAATTGAAATTGTTTTTTTTTAAATATTCGATCATTTTTCCCAAACGTAATATACGAAATTAATTTTTACATGATAGAATTCAATGTAATAAATGACACAAAAGGTTCACTAATTGGCCACGAGTATTAAAAATAACTCACCAGTTCGAGGTTCACATCCGCCAATCGCAACCTTGGTATCCTGACGGAGCTTCTGCGTAATGGTGTCGTATAGATGTTTTCATCTCGATTGTCTTCATTATCAAAACGCGATCGAGCCCTTCGCATTTTGTATAGTCAGGGATTCTGATTTCTGCACTTTTATTCGTACTTAACACAATTTCACGTCAATCGGCTGCAAATTTTAAATTACTTAGCATCAAACGCGATCGAATTATCAAATTTATTTTTCAACAAATTGCACTGTTCTCGATGTACTTTAAGGGGGGATTCTTGTGTAACAGGTTCAAAAAATCGATTTATCATTTCTTTCATAAATCAAAAGAACATTTTAAAAATATGCTACAAAAAGTAAAGTTCATTTTCTTTTCAAACGCTATAAATGTTTCGATTCTCCACATTTTCACTTTAAATTAAGTTCAATCCCAGCGTAAACTATCTAACTTAAAGAAATTCCTTTTCATTTTGCAATTAGATAACTGTGAGAAGAAATTACCAAAATTCTACAGTTGATAAATAATAAAACGAATCTACACAAAAAAAATTCGTTTTGCAATTTGAAACTATCTCCTTTTATCCCCCAAAAAGTACAATCAAATATTGACAATAGTTTAAAAAAAAATTTCTCAACGTTTCGTATTTATAATCGATCTTTCGTAACAGAAATTTTGAAACTTATTTCCGCGGATACACGCAATGGATCGATTCTTTTAATTCGTACCGTGCTTACGATCGTTTGCAATTTAATTACACAACGTGTACGACACAAAGCCACATACTATATTCGATAAGTATGCGACGAAAGACGATCACGAATATTTCAAAAGTACAAAATTGCTTTCGAGAACGAGTATAATGTGCCACGAACCGGTTTCTGCGTCGACCAACGTTTAACTGATCGACATTGAGCAAGGATCACGAAGACGTCGCTAGGCGTACTCTGTTCAAAAACGTAAACATAACAGGCAGTAACTTATCGAAGCAAAAAAACTTTCGACTGTTTCGAGGAAAGCCAGGCCAAATTCGCTAGCAGTAAATACCTTTCCGTTCTTTTTTTTTCATAATCACGAACCTTTTAACGGCAAAGCCATACAACAGCGTGTGTCACGTAATTGCGTCGCCTGAATTTTCTTGTAAACTATTTGTCGTATAAATTTTACAGTACGAAATCATGAATGTTCTTTTATATATATAAAATTGCATATTTCTTTAAAACAAATTGAATCGTTTATAACAAATACATATTTTATTGTTAAATGAATTATACATTGTACGCAAGTTCTATTACGTTGTAATTCCTAAATTATTATTATAATAATATAGATTTATTTATAAAATATGTATATATCTTAACCCCTTTGAAATCATGCTGAAAATAAAAAATGTTATATTAAAGAATTTTTGAAAATTGAATCTTGAAGTATCGAAGAAGGTGGTAACCCAATTTTAAAATTTATTTTATAATTACACATGTCGTGTAATTATCTGTTACGTCGACAGGAAGACGGATGGATCTAGAAATGTGTAAAAAATGAAGTCACAATGCGTAGCAGCAGATTATTTTATTGTACCAATCTGTTGTTTGTCACGTTCAATAACGGACTGTGTGGTCCATTATATAGGAAAAATATTTCGTAAGCGTGTATTTATATTCGAGAGAACTCACTTACATATTATAAAACGATCCTGTATCAGAACAAGATCGCTTTCTAAATTACAATATTTAGCTACATCATTCAATAACAGCGTGAAATAATTGCCATTCTATGCATTCCTTAAAAAGTTTGATTTTTCTTACACAGATGTACAAGCCGTCTGAAAAGACGAAACTTATGTATTCAAACTTTTGAAATGTTTGAATTATCAATCGATTCCCTAAAAAATCAACTATTCGTAGGGAAATGATCGATAATAAAAATATTTTTAAATTTTGAACGCGCCCTTAGTTTTTAAACGACAGTTAAACATAAACTTTAATTAAGTTCGTTTAACTAAATTTCGTGAATCTATCGAAAAACTAAATACAGTGAAAACACGATGCAGCACTAACTACGTTGGATTATTACTTCATTCTTTCATGTATACGTAGAAGAAAAGAAAACAAATAGCGTGAATATCCGTGTCGCTTTGAAAATCACGAAACAAGAAATTATATAACCAACAAAATGATGCCGACCTGGCTCGACATCCTCAACTCATTCACCATCGTTTTAGTCTAATTAACGCCAAGAGGCCACTTCGGCGAAGGCCTTCTTCATGTCGGATACTTCAGCAGTGTCAACGTCATTGTACTTCCGCTTTCGGCGCCGTTTCCCTACGCGGATAACAAAAAATTGGTTTATTCGCAACGACATAACCCTCCGAATCTATTAGTTAACTCTAAATCCCTTACGTTTTCTGCAAACAAATAAAAATGATCAAAGGCAACCAAAATTACTTTCATGTCTCAAATTTGAAATTTTTCTAGCTAATTATTTCTTTTCCAAAAAAGAAATGCATAAACTATATAAATATAAATTGCAATTCTTGCTCATCAAAGATAATGAGGTATCTTTGAGAGACAATTTACCTATTTTTTCGATCTGTTTCTGTACCGATTTCTAATTGGAAAAATAGGGGTTCGTGTTGCGACGACCATCTTTTCTTGGTCAAAGGGTACCACAATTCTGGTCATTTTGTTTTTGCTTTTCCGCGATTTTCGCACGATTTACATTATTTATACTGCAATATTCGCGACCGAGGTAAGGTTATTTTTTTGTTCGCTATTTTGCGCGACTTTCGTTTGCTCGACGAACGACTCCGACTACCTTGCGGGTCTTCGACACAGCTCTCGATCGTTTGTAAGGATTAGAAAAATGGGCGATAGACTCTGACGTTAATTCCAATTTGTTACCTGTGGCCACCTTCCACTCATCCTCGTTCTGCGTCTTCTTTGCGCCGTTCGTCGACACCGAGTTCTCCCCCGTTTCCATCGCGACATCTCTGAAAACAAACAAAACAGTCAACCCTGTCTATCGCGGTAATTCTTGATCCAAGATCCGTGATCCTGCACACAAATATTTCAAACGTGTATCTTTTTTTATTTTTTCCTTTGGGTTTAATGCCGCATCGACGGCAAGGTCATTTAGCGACAGGTTCTATGCAGTTATTTTTGGGTCATTCTATTAAATTTTATGGTATAATTGGGTTTCTTTCAGATAGTTCAAATACAGGACTTCTTCCAAGTACCAACCCGAAACCTCAAAAGGAAAGATAGAATAATTCTATCAAGACTCAGAACCGGACACTCAAGGATTACTCACCAAACGTGTATCTTCCAGGGATCGAAAACTGTTATAATATCGATTTCAATCACGAGGAACCGAAACAGCGTTAGGAATAGTTTTATTTCGACTCCATTTCAATTATAATTATATCTATACTCCTTCTATACACCTTTGAATTTTTTTAATTGTTAAAATAAATAAACTCGTCGGTCTCAAAATAAAAATTCGCTATTTGCCCAATAATTTTTTATATTTTCTCATTTTTCCATTCTCCATACTCTAACACGATTTGTCGGAATTGTTGCGAAATGGAGCACAACAGGACATTTGGTATTCGCGGTAAATATACGATGTGGAAATCGTAAACGGACATTGCCGGAAATAAATAACATGCATATTTGCGTACGCGTTCCGTGATCGTGCATGGAAACAAGTTGATCACTTCCGTCGTGCGTACGTACAACGTACGTTAACGGGAATTGATCGAACACGCGGGAATATGGACCAAAGTTTAAAGTCTGAAAAATCCCATACAAGGCCCGGATACGGCTCGTCGAAAAAAAAAAAGAGATCAATTGCCTCTAGTCGTACACTATCGAGCGTAACAGTACGAAGAATTTATTCGGTGCACGTGTTGAAGCTTGCTGCGGAAATGTTGTTGGCCGTAGTCACAACTTATGAATATGCAGCATCACGTGCGTGCATGCAGAATGCACGTGTGTACATCGTCGTTAAGTATGGCTGATCAGTGCAAGAATGCCAGATACCCTTTCAGCGGGGAATTTTCTTTCGATGCGTGTCTTTCGCGAACATCAACCACTTCAACGAACCTAACAAGCCTCTAAACGTAACTTCGTATCTCGCGCGAAGAAAATCTTCCCCGATAAGGGCAAGCTTTTTCAATGCAACACTCAAATGTTTCCTTAAAAATCTAATTTAAAAAAGATCGTTCGTTTCTGAGGAAGATGAGAAATCCATCCGAGTCTTCAACGTTAAAATCTTCGGTTCTGAATCTTCTCAATCAGTTGGCGATGGTTTGAAGCGACGTAAGCAAATGTTTTCTTAAAAATAACTAAGTTGTTAAAAATGTACAATACAAATTATCTCTTCGGTTTTCTCTTGGCACCTGATCGAGACTAATCTAAGAAAGATCTCTCTTCGTTTCTGTGGCAGATGAGAGATCCATCCAAGTCTCCAACGTTCAAATCTTCGGTTCTGAATCTTCTCAATTGATTGGGGATTGTTTGAAGCGGTGTAACGTCAGTTTCTCTGACTTTACTGGAAATTGAATGAGCAAATACACTGTTTGAAAATTAGGATAGGATTTAATTTTCCATATGAAAAAACAGACTCAACCGTTTCTCCAGGTGTCGACCTCAAAAGCAAACTTATGGGGCAATCTAATAGATCCCGCAATTAGAGGGTCAATGCGCCATCAGGAGCGCGATTACTGTTCCAGAAATTCGTTCAGGAATTCTCGGTGTGCATTGTCACGACACTGGCAGCAACTCTATAAGATACATGGGTTAGACTAGCCGGCAACACGGTATTAATGAGGCGCCCACGTGCCGACCAATTACTACGCTCGTAACTCTTGTCATTCCAAGGAATGGTAACTGCATCGAGCGACTCGAGCTTTTATTGCATCTTGTACGAAACCTTGAACTTCGTGTAGCGGATATGTACCTCCTCGTATCCCTGTAAACTTCCGCCAAGGCATTAAATGACGGGGAATCCGATGCGAGCGTGGCTCGAATTATTCCGAAAGTAGATATCCCTGAGCGTTCCTCGTCGAATAAACATTCGAGCAGCCATTTTTACACAGTGGCACGACAACCAATAGAAAAATTCTTTCCACGATGAATCCCTTTCTTCCAAGGAAAAGATGTAACATTCCTGCTTAACAGAATTCTATTTTGCAGTTAAAAATTGAAGAATAGTTTTCGATTTTAACGAAACTATTTTGGATACGATCCTTTGCCATGATGGTGAAATATGTGATATTTTTATTCCGTTGCTATCTTTTCAGATGTAATATTCCTGCTTAACAGAATTCTAGTTTGCTGTTAAAAATTGAAGAGACGCTTTCGATTTTAACGAAACTATTTTGGACACGATCCTTTCTCAAGATGGTGAAATACGTGATATTTTTATTCCGTTGCTATCCCTTCGAATCGTGGCCGTTCCTTCTTTGAAATGCATCCATAGAATTTTAAAGTTCCGTCTTAGGGGGATATCTGATAATATTATCAGACACCGAAGTAATGTTTACGGTCTGAAGAAGGTAAAGGTACCAGGAGATAGTAGATTTCCATGCATAATGCAAATACTTTGGAGCAAGCAGTATAGCGAACACAGCCGCTGTATCTGGATTATGCCTTCGGGATCGCGGCTATAATGAGTTTAACATGCTTCCGGTTTTCTTTTACTTGTTGCAGCTTCTTTTCCCCTTTTGGTGCCTTTTTCCGCCACGCGTACACTCGCTGCTTATTTTTAAATTCTAACACCCACATCGCGAATAACTGTATTTTTTTAAAATATTGCATTTCCTACTTTACACGACGACAGACGTTTTAAAGGCAAGCAAATCACTTTGATCTCGTTAATTTTACGAATTCAAACAAATCCTGTTGTAAATAAGCAAATAAAAAGTTTTTGCATCTGTCTTAAGTGGAAACTATAATCGACTGTGCTTTAAAAAAATGAGAAAAGAAAAAATCATTTCTTTTTCAAACTTCTAGCATAAAACACTCCCGTTAAGTATAATTTGAAACCCGTTGGGGTCGGTTAACGTTAATGCAAATATGACGAAAATAATTTCGTACAATCGTTTCGCCCGGTTCGGTATTTAAAAGCATTCCGAATGCTTAAATGTAACTAAGCGAAACGCAATAAAATGCAGAACGAAAGAAGTCTCTACCGAAATAACGTATGCTCGGCGCGAAAATTGCTTGGTAATAACGTGGATATGGCGCCCGACGATATACAGCGCCATTATAGAATTTTTCTGCAATAAGCCATCCCGATTTATCGCGGACGCGTTTGAATCTTAATCTTTTTCCAATTTGCTGGCGTTACGGAAGGCGATTGCCTCGATCGGTTGGATCCACCGTTGGTCGTTTCGAGCCGGGTAATTACGCGAATGGTCAGGCATGATAACCTGTTTCACGGTAATTAATATACACGTACGGGGCGAGACATTTCTTTTTTCCCCCCGAATACGTCGTAATAAAACGCGCTGCACGGATATCAAAAATTTATTGGACAGCGCCCGGGGGATATATGATTTCCGATTAATATCGTTTTTATTACCGAAAAATACAGAGTGTCGATGAAACAATAAACGTCAACGTTACGGTTGTCACCATTCCCACGTTAACGCGCCTCTTTCTACGCTCAACGTTTCACCCTTCGCGTACGATCTATATTAAATCCGCGTTGCGGATCGATCCGCTAAACGGTCGATCGACGTAATAAAAATACTCGCGGGTTGCTACAATGTCCCGTATTATTCATGTTACTTCGCGGCGGCGGATAGAAATTTATTACGATCGGGGCTCCTCGACCCACTCCGACGCAGGTGAACCAGATGTCTAATAATCTCTTTAATAAATGATTCGGCATCACAATAAATAACATTTAATAAGCACGCTACGTGTGATTTCCTTAGAGTTCGTAAGGCGGTAAGTAACCTGGGCAGCCGGGGGTTAATGTACCTCTGACTGATATTAATAGCTTAATGTATAGCCACGGTGATCTGCATCGTAAATCGTCATTACTTGCCGTGGTTTACTTCGATTCGCGGGGCTGTTCGTTGGAATCGCAAACGTTATTTACCCAGCCAGATATGCAAAGTGACCGGCTTCTTCGTCGCCGGTGTTATTTATTCAGCGACCGATAACAAATCCCGTTTGAAAAGTTTTAATTACCAGTAAGACCAAAGCCTAATGTACTCGAATATTTCTAATCTATCCACGCACACGCATTGTAGATACGTTTCCTTTTAGTTCTGCTGCAAACTAAATCTCAATTAAGGGTATATTCTATCGTAAAACACGTATTTTTACATATAGATATATGTACAAATTCTCTCAACTTAAAATGGTTTTTAAGTCTTCAGACATTCTACACATTTGAAATGAAGAATGGAAATTTTTAATAAAAATGTGTTTGCTTATAGCGAGTATTAGAATAAAAATAAAAGATCAATAATCACAGAAATTATTAGTTTTTTATACAGCCTGAACGTATTATTAAAACTTCTACAATTTTTACCATTCTGTATTTAAATGGATATTCTGTAAAAATGGAGATTCTTAATAAAAATGTGTTGGTTCATAGCAGGTATCAGAATAAAAATAAAAGATCAATAATCACAGAAATTATTAGCTTTTATATAGTCTGAACGTATTATTATAACTTCCACAATGTTGATTATTCTGTATTTAAAAAATCTGTGCATATTCTCCAAAGATAGTTTGAAAATTAAACAGAAAAAAATCAACCGCAAAATGCCGCTCTGAAAGTCGTTAAAAAGCGAACGGTCGCGCAACGAACGAGAACTTTTTTGCTAAGCGGCGGGGCAAGAGTTTGGTCACCAAGCGCGGGACTACTGTACGGCCTTGGGTTTCCTCGCGGACGCGGAAGGGAACTAAACGGGTACGCGCGGTAATAAGAAATTGACGAACCCTGAAAATTAATAAAGGAACGGAGAGGATCGAAACGACCGTGGCGATAGGTGAGCACGGACGCGGCACGCGAACGGCTATCGTCGATAAATTACTGGGCCCGCGATGTTTCCGTGCGACATGAAAGGTTCGTTCGGTGGAAAAGAAGCGTCCCGCAGACGGGAAAGCAAACCTCGCGGCGTGGGCTTCGGATAAAAGTCGCGTGCGACACAGAAGCAGACCGCGACGGTGTTGGCGAGCGTTTGCCGAGTGATGCATTGGTACCGCCAAGTGATATATGCTTATGGGCCATGCGGGGTACTGGACACGCACACGCGAGACCACGTAACAGATACACACGCGTGTCCAGCTACAGCGTGTTCATTATGTACTCCAACGAATCATAAAGCAAGCAAGGGAAGGGGGAAAAAAGATTAAAATAGTCAACGAAAGTCAACATCGTACTTCTAAGATCTTATAATGTTTGTTTACCAAATGTTGTCACCAAAATATATTGCGTTTGTTAAATTACGTTATTCACGAACCGACAGCCACGCTTCTTCAGAAAGTAATTTTTTACCCCGAAAGATCGTATCCCCTTATTGCAATTTGAAAATCATCACGAAGAGGCTGTCCACGGGTCTGGTCAAACTGATTCATAAAGCAAGCAAGGGAAGGGGGAAAAAGATTAAAATTGCCTGAGAATTTTCTGGGACAAGAACCTACGCGAATATATGGGACTTTTCTAATCGATACAGTTTACAGTGATAAGCAAAACACGCTTCGTAGCATTTCTAAAAATATCAACATTGATTTAGATACGCAATATTCTATTACAACCGATAGTCAACAAAAGTCAACATTGTACTTCTAAGATCTTATAAAGTTTGTTTACCAAATGTTGCTACCAAAATATATTGTGTTTGTTAAATTACGTTATTTACGAACCGATAGCCACGCTTCTTCAAAAAGTAATTTTTTACCCCGAAAGATCGTATCCCCTTATTGCAATTTGAAAATCCTCCCGAAGAGGCTGTCCACGTGTCTGTTCAAACTGATTCATACGCGCGCATTTGCATTGCGGACGCGTCCCCGTGGAACGACACGACACGTTATACGAACCGTGTTGCATTATTCTAATCAAGACCCTAATACCGGCGTGCTTTTGCTTTTATTCGCACGTGGGCAATGCGGCTCGTTTGTACCCGTAATGAGCGCGATTGGGCGCGCCTCTACGTCGCCGCGATCCGATTCTACGGACGGTTTCGAACGATCTTTTCGTTCAAACAAATAACTCGAGCCGTTTTTCTTTATCTTTTTCCACCGATTATTCCACAGAACTATAAATCGTAAATTAACCCTTTGACTTACTCGGATCAACTTCCATTCGTGATGACACAAATTGAATTTACGAAATACACGAGTACAATTTACATCATAGGCGTTTACAAATTTTATAATTACAGGTAACCCTCCTATAACACGGCAGATAGATTCCTAGAAAATGCCGTGTTGTGTGAAACCGTGTTACATGAGACCCAGAGCCAGTACAAAAAAGGAAGTTACGTTCCGAAAATTTATTAAAAACAAATACTTTTTTTCTAATTTTACATAAGCAACTTAATTTTTATTAAAAAATATTATTTTAATTTAACGCAACCTTAATTTAATAAATTATAATTTGTTTATATTTTTTCATGTAAAGCCATTATAGTTCATTGTTCCTTCGCGTTATTATTTTAAGGTAATTTAGTTTTTAAATATGTTAAACAAAAATCATGTTATCCAGTGCTGTAGAAGTATAAAGTTGTACAAAGGTTTTCACAATTTTCTTATCGTATTAGAGCGAAACCGTGTTGTAGAAGGGCTACCTGTACTTTCTTATTGAAATTTTTGAAATGTGAAGTTTATATAGTGTAATATTTTTCCATAAGTTCTATAAGATCGATCGAATAAAATAATTGCTTCTAACGATAAAATTTAATTCAACACTTTGACTGCCGCGTCACCCATATACGGACGATAGGATTTTCCACTGTGAAAGTAGAAAAATTAATTCTCAAGTCGAGACATTCAGGGAAATAAATTTGGATAGAATTTGTGAATTTTAGCAAACTTACAAAATTAAGTATCGAAACAAGTTTTAAGTTATGCAGTTTAGAATAGTTTAAAATCAAAATTTTAGTCTTGCAGAAAATTGCACGGTTTTCGTCTGGCAGTGAACGTGTTAACTCTTTGGGGCACGCTGGGATTAAAAGTGTCCCACCATTTTGATGCACCGTGATGCATGGTGGGACATTTTTAGTCCCACCTTGAAATATTGCAACAGCTGCATGCGCATAGGTTTATATTTCGTCTTATTTACGTAAAGCAGTTGGTAATATCTTCAACAAATGTTACAAATCTATTCACTTGTGTTGGCAACATTCAACCAATATAAAATACAGGTTCATCAATTGTTGCAAGCGGAAGGTTTATTGCGACAACTATTACTATTTTTTTTTATGTTTTTACATTATGTGATACCTTTCTTAATAAAAATATACCAATTTTTTAAAATTTAAAACGCAATAAAATTTCTATGCAACATGGATCTATTTTATTATCTGAAATCCTGTGCCGCAAAGAGTTAAAGCGATTTCCGTTATTTCGTAAATGCGATCAAGGTCAAGGGGTTAAGTATGCGAAATATCGTTTTGTCTCGCGCTATTCGCGAGCGTTTCCGGCCAGGCTCGCACCGAGCGGAATCGGTTCTTCTTCGCGGCACCATTAATCAGCGCTTAGAAATCATTTTTCAGCGCCGGGTCGATTAATTTATCGATATCCGTCGGATCGATTCGTGATCGCTGGATCCGATAAGTCTCGCCGACAGCGGCAAGGAACTCTGATTTACCGGCGACTATCGGTGGTTCACGCTGACAAAAAAAAAAGGAAGAAACGTTGAAGAAGGAGGAAGGGAAGAATCGAGGGAGAGGAAGTAGGGGTAGGAAGGCAAGACATGCGTGTAACAAGCGTCGCGGGCATTAATTTAAAATGAGCTCTACGACCCTATGCAAATCGGTCGTGTACAGGAAATCCCAGGAAGCCGCCTTAAGAACGAAACGCTGCCCCTTCTTTCCTCTTCGGCGCGCTGCTTGAAATTATTATCGCGCGTAGGTCATTCCGCGAGCGCCGATAACGCGTTACTCTTCCCTCGTGGCTGCTACCTCTTCCACGGACCGTGAACCTGCACCCCGCATCACCGATCTCTTCACCGTGTCCGTGAGCCTGGGGGATAAATTATGGCCTAGGTGGACCATTCTCGTCGCCTCGCGTAATCGTGAAGACGATTTCACGCTCCGCCCGCTCTCGATAACCGCAAGGATTAATCGGCGGCGAATTACGATCATCGAGTTAAAATTTACGAATACGATAAAACGTCCATTATCTCAACTAACGTGGAAATAAATACGAAGGAAATAAAATAATTTTGAAACAAATATCTAAAAGTTATTACTCAATCTTTTCTAAAATTTTAGTATCCATTCTTTTGCTTGTATTGTTTATAATGCAAATGGAAAATGTAATTTTAAATATACGTTCGTATCTAATATTTTTGTGACAAATACAGTTTTTTAAACAATATTGGCGTAGACCCTTCTAAACGCATCTAAAATTTCCTGACAGACCTAAATATAAAACGTCCATTATTTCAACTAACGAGGAAATAAATACGGAGGAAATAAAATAATTTTGAAACAGATATCTGAAAGTTATTAGTCAATCTTTTCTAAAATTTTAATAGTTTCACCATTCTTTTGCTTGTATTGTTCATAATGCAAATGGAAAATGTAATTTTAAATATACGTTCGTATCTAATATTTTTGTGACAAATACAGCTTTTAAACAATAGCGGCGTAGACCTTTCTAAACGCATCTAAAATTTCCTGACAAAGACCTAAATATAAAGTACAAAAACGTTCTAAATATATTGTTCGAAACCTTAAATACATATGAATTTATTTATTATTTTGAACAGCCAAACAATTCCTACAATTATTATTGAAATATGCATGAGAAGAAACAATAAGTCGATTGAATAAATACATGAGAAATAATGCAGAGATTCATGAATTTAATTCGCAGCATTATTATAACAGTTTTCGATTAAAAAAGAACTGGATGATTACGGGTATTGTCTGCATAATGGTTTCCATTATGTTCTCAAAATTTCAAGAACAAGTGTATGATACTCAGGTACCCAAAATCGAAATCGAGATCGAACCAGGTGATTTTTCAATCGGATTTTACAGTTATTCTTTCAGATTTGTTTTGTTTTATGAAAACATTTACAAATCTGAAATAATGAGCGCGAAATCTGATTGAAAAATCAGACGCACAATCCTAGAAAAACGTGTTCGTTTTAACCTCAAAAGTTGATACACGCGAAATGCGGTTGATTAAGCAATTTATTAACGATAAAACGTCCAATTCCAATTCCAGATAGAAAAAAAAAATGTGGAAATCTTGGATAGAAAGTACAATTGCGATGTAAAATGTAACTATGTATGTATTGTCGATTACTTACTCGGACGAAGATAACTTTCTTTTACGATCTCCCACATTGCAGTTTATCTCTAACGATGCTTGATGCTCGACATATTTTTGTATCCTATACGTACTTGCTTTACATAGATTCTTTGCCACTGCGCTGGCTTGCTCACGACGATTTAATGCTACATACGCGGATGTGTCGGATAACCACGATACGTATACGCCTCCTGGAACAGAGATAGCACGAATTGCTTCTCGTACGAGCAAAGCTGGTACGTCGTATTTTCCAGAAAACAACGAATAACAAATTTGTTACGATATACTCACCAAATGGACTAAATAGTTGCGAAATATCGCTATACTTCCACTCTTTCGGGAATGTTATATGAAACACGTGATCTCTGCTAGGGTTTGCTAAACGCGAAGATATTGTATTAGCAACACTTAATTATAAATTGTATTTGAAAATAGAAAGATTATAACATAAACAAACTTACGATCCTTTCCAACTAGGCTCACATAGGGATAATCTTTTAACCTTGCTATGAGAAGTCTAGAAGAAAAATCGCAAATTACACGTCGATAGTGAACAACATCGATAGTGGATATCGATAGTTAACATACAGTATAACGAAACTCACTTGTTGAGAAAGGGATTGAGAAGTTGTGAATTTGCAAGAACTATTGAAACCTCAGGCTTTTGTAAGGAACCTACGATAATATAAATTATAATGGAGTGAAAAATTTAGTATGTACCCGCGGTTTACGCAAAATATTCATACTAACCGAGATAATTGCACAGTGCAATGAAACATATTCCGGTTATGTATGCGTCGTAACCCGCCTCGTGACATTTATCGGTCATTGTGGAATAACTCCTACCACCGATAGAATCCACATCCGGAATGTTAAATGGTGCTTGGCTAACCCTCTTTAGCAGTACGCTCAAATTCGACGATGGTACGTTTTCCTTGAATTGTTGTGATTGGCAAAGTACTTTGGTATCTAAAATTCTATTTAATAAAAAAAAATTAAAAAAATCATAGTTATACAAGAAAAATAGTAAAAAATTTCTGTAGATTACCTAGGAAATAAACTATGAACGAGAGACTTAAATTCGAGGTAACTCTCCGGTAAAGGTCCAAAAAACTTGTGTATTATATGACAGAGATCTAGTAACATATTGTGTCCAACTATTAATTTCCTCTGAAACGAAAATAGATTAACATTTTTTTCGTTCGATAAAAAAAAAAGAAGCACCGACGGAACTTACAGAATCAGAAATTTTTTTCATAAGTGCACTTAATCCGATTGCCTCTTTAATCTCCGTTATTTCTTTTTCTCTTCTCAATGTTTCCTTTTGTTCCTCTTCTTCTTTACTCCCCGATCTTTGTACTACGAGTCTATATCCGGAACAATCGGATTTACTTTCGACCCTCAATTTGTTTGGCCATCTCACTTTTACTTCTTGATACACGAGTCGTCTAATAAAAGCATTACACTTATCTATCGTCAATTCTTCCGCTTCGGAAGCGATAAACTCGTCTATTCTTGAACTAAAACAATTCGTAATTAAATTTTATTTGACTTATTCCAATAAACAACATTAACCATTGTACTACCATATTTCTTCAATCTGAGGTCTATCATCGTCCATAATAGGTACCAATTCCGCCACTTCGTCCCTAGCTTTTTGCCTCTCTTCCAACCGCTTTAGTAACTTCTCCTCCTCGCTTGCCGTTAGGTAAGGAATACCAAACATGAAAAGTTTATTAAAATCGAAACCCTGCGCGGCCAAAAACGATATACACGAAGCCTGACACATGAATCTGCAGTCTGGAGCTGAGCGATTCAAGGGACGCGGAAAAATGTAAAAATTGTACGATCGCTGATTATACCTAAAACAACAGGACGGATGATTTACAAAAACCTAAATTTAGAGTGCAAAACCTGTGTTATCTATGCAATTTATTTACGATAATTATTCAATATTTTTTCAATGTATTGTTTAATTTAAACAATAGCGAAAAAATAAGAATAAATATGGAACAAACGTACTTCTGTGTTTCCGTATCAAATGTAAAAACAGACAGGCCGAGTTGTACAAGAAGAAAATCCATGGACCCTGCTCTTAATTTCGCGTAATACTGGGCAGGTGTATCGAAAACCCCAGCATCAGGCCCCGAATTAAGTCCTGTGAATTCTCCATCGATTCCAAGAAACGAAGCAGTTTTCAAAATGTCATCCAATTCTGTGAGGACCTCTAGAAAATCTGTGGAAAATTTCTAAACACTTATATGGTCAATTGGTTTATTAACAAGAATACCATAATTGAGTCTCTGAAAAACATTGTCTATCCAAACTATAAAAGTAACTCCTTTGTGAAATTTATACTTTAACAAACACAACACTTGCGAATATTTCTTTGAACCAGGGAAAAGACTACAACCATCAAGGAGACGAGTCGATAATTCTACTTTTATGAATCATCCAAAAATTTAGAAATTACAAAACGGTTGAAGGAAGTGTTTTGAAAACAGTCTGTGTAGTTACAAAGTATAGAAGATATATTGCCTTATTTGGAACAAAATTCATTCGAAAGATAAAGGAGGAATAGTGTGAGCCAACCATGTAGGAAGAAGATTATAGATATTTTAATGTTTTCGGTCGTTTATCGGTGTTTCTGCATTCAAAGGGAGCAACGTGCGTGTACACAAAACCTCATCGTTGGGAATTGATCAAAAAGAAAACGAAATATTATAAGTTCACGATCACCACGATGTTGAATAGTATAACTTATATGACGGTAATTTTTTCTAGTTACTCACTCTGGCGAGTCACTTCCATTTTTTAACCTTATATGTTGTTTATCCACACTCAACCTGTAGCAGACATTTCTGATTTTCTACCCGGAACTGTAATTAGACGCGAAAACTAACGGGACCCAACGATCCCTCACGATCTTTTCATGCCACCATATTTAATCAGTAGATTAGAGCAGAAACTTCATTGACAAAAATTGTTCAGCGATGGAGATGCCACCTATGATACATACGACATACCACAACCGACTCTAGACAAGCCATATTGAACCGGAGAGTCCAATTTAGCACTAGATAGACAGAGATGCACAAATACTGCGTACTCTTTCTATCGAGTGCTAAATCGGACTCTCGCAATTTTATTGTTGTAAACAGATTAAATAAGTCACATTAATAATTAAATTTTCTTAGAAGTTAATGTTAAAAATTACAATATGACAAAAATTTTGCGTGCCAACAATTTTATCAAATATTTAACCTAAACATTAAGAATAAATAAAATTGTGTGGCAATATAATTGTAAATAGTATTAATGTAAATAAATTATAACTGTATAAATTACTAAGGAGTCAATTGAAACTAATTCGACATAATTTTTGGTTAAGTGTGTATAAATACTATCGATTATTTGTATCGCAAATATTATTTCATAAAAAGCATTTCATTGTTTGTTATAAGAACAATTTCATACCTTTAAACTGTAAACATTCATTGTACACATATTGGTTAGACAAGAAAAGCACATGAATTTCTTAAAATAAAATTAAATAACAAAAATTTATACAAAGAAAAATAGGATCAGAATTACGTCCATTACTAAACAGTGAAAACAGTCATGGATGATCTTGATTCATGTCTCTTCACTTCCCATGTGACTGTGTTTCGTAACCTGCTCTTATATATAAACAAGTGCATACTCGCAGGACAACTTGTGAGAATATAGAAGATTCACATGTCCACCTAGCATCAAATTCTTGAATTAAATGTACGTGAATTACATTTGGTAGATAATATATCAATGGCTTACAAACATAGACTGTATCACCGAGGTATACAATAGTCATATACCTGGTCTGTGCTTTTATTCAAAGAATCTAGGGACTGTAGAAAACCTGCTTACCATTTCAACGTTATTGATTTAGTATGGAATAAGAATTCAACGCTATTCACGGTGAGAAATAAAACTAACTATGCCGAAAGTACCTATTTGAAAGTGATTCAAATCTAAATCGATGTGTATCTGCATTTTTACAAGAGCTTAATACACAATGAAATACTCTTGCGATTGTTACGGTAAACGAAATAGTTTCTGAAAAACGTATATGACACTATAGGAAGAAGAACGCAGCCATTAGCTCATATTATTTACTATGTAATTAATAATTATATTAATTACATAGTAAATAATAATGCCCAGGTCTCACCGCAAGGAGCTTGCTGCGTAAGGAGACCCACCCTAGCCTCGCCCCAACCACCCTTCCTTTGGTGAAGAATTCGAAAACCTATCTAAGACAGAAGCCATCGAAAAGTTAGAAATGAGCTACAAAGGGAGAGTTTTTAAAAGAACTGCCCAACGAAGAGATGAAGAACCTAACAAAATGTCAATACATGTGAGATGATCCAGCACATGTTTTCTAGAAACGAAATTAGAATGTGCAACTGCACGTACAAACTCTGACTGATGAAGAGATCAATAACCTAACAAAATGTTACTGAAAAGTAAACGCGAAAAATAGTAATTCGCAACACTAAGAGCAAACCGATCAGTGAATTCGCAACACTATTTTTAAATAATAATAAAAGCAATGGCGTATGGAATTTGCAACACTACCCTGAAAAGGAAACGCGAAAAATAGGAATTCGCAACTCTACAAGCAAACGCGATTATTGTATATTCGCAACTCTATCTTTAATGGAAATATATTTATGTTTCGCAACGCTAATGCAAATCGTGTTTTGTTCAAAAATGCTGGATCGTGGTGCTGGCGGCGTCCATCATTGATGCAAATACCCATGCAATAAATAAACTAACTACTTCAAGCTACAGAATACAGGGGAGGGAAGTCTGGCATGTATGGTGCAATCATGTACAAAGTACATGCATACATGAGCCAGCCAGAAAAACAAACTAATTACAACTACAGACGAGTTAAGTGACAAAGTAGTAACAGGAATGACTTTCCATCCTCATCCGAGGATGAAGATGAAAAGCCATTTGTTGTAGCCCACTCTTGAAACAGTTTGTCAGGGCCTCTTCAGCTCATTGAGAGCCTTTTCTTTCTTCGGCGGTCCTGCCGAAGCCTGAAACTGGGCTCGAGATTTCGTGCAATACGTAGTCTACAACGAGTCGCGAGAGAGCGACTTTAAGAGTCGCGCGATTCGAGAAGTCGAAAGTAAAGCCGAAACAAACAGCATATGTACACCGTTTGAATCAGCAAGATTTCTACTCTCGAAATCGTAACTACAGGTGAAAGACTGCCACGCGAAAACGCGCCTACCCGAATGACTAATGTGGACAGTCCTGCCCTGACCCTACCTACTTACATCTAATACACATACCAGAAAGCAAGTTACCTACCTACCTAACCCTATATTTAAAAAATTGCAAAACTCATTCTCGCAAACATACTCTCCACGGTTCTCACGCATAATGTCCGGGCGCAAAAGCCTACACTAGAGAGGACACCCCGGGATTCCTCCGACACCCGAACATTCCACACAGCATTCACACTCTAATGTTTACGTACCAATACCTGAAATCAACCGACAAAGACTAGTGATCATTGCAAGTTATCAGACTAACAATTAATTAATGATTTATTGTCTTTATATCCTTGTGACGTCACAATAAATAACAACCAATCACAGGCACTGTTTCAACATGGAATATCGATCTGTTAATCGACTCGTAGGTAACTAGATCGATTGAAATACATTAATTCTAACCATAGAAAAATATTACGTGGAAATATTAACTTTCAATCTAAATTGCAATCAGTTTTAAATGTAAATGTACTTTTCATGTATGGTATATTTTCGAAAATTATTTATTTCAGTTTTCACTAGATTTACATAAAAATCTATCTTGATTCTATGTCGATATCATTGCGCTTGATTCATGGTAAGAAGTTGGTAGTACAGACATAAACGAAGTGTGTAGTAGATGTCTCAGACGAACATTTTTTCGTAATACACGGATTAAAGGCACAGACAATGCATAGTGGAAATGTGTAAAGCAACTGTTCTTTTTTGTATCGCACAGACGAGGAATTCGTGAGCCCAGCTGCAAGGTGAAGTCGCGTGGCCGGCGTGCGCGAATATAAACAGAACCTAACCAAGCGTTGAAAAAACAACAAGCGTATCAGATAACTGATCCTGGTTTGCAGGGAATGCTAGCAACGGTGAGAATAAAATTAGTTTTACAAAATACTGTAGAATACAAAAGAGATTGATACAGACAAGTCATTAATTACGAGAGTATTTAGTGGGAGTCAGAGTCCTATGACGCAAAGGAAAAACATCGTGAAAAATTAATGCCTTTCTAAATTTTGCATATATTATTTGCTCACTTTTGTTACACTCACAAAATTTGAATATAGAGCATTGATTAAAATAGTGACAATTAATGTATTTCAATCGATCTAGTTACCTACGAGTCGATTAACAGATCGATATTCCATGTTGAAACAGCGCCTGTGATTGGTTGTTATTTATTGTGACGTCACAAGGATATAAAGACAATAAATCATTAATTAATTGTTAGTCTAATATCATTTTGTATTTATTATATTTATTTACTTTGTTTATTTTCAGTTATTCGAGATTCGAGAGTCGAGACGTTGGACTACGTGACCATCTCACCCCTCTCCCTAGCCATTGCCCCGCGCGGGAAACGCGACCGTTCCTGTCCGCCATTCGTCCTCTGGAAACTCGTTTGATGAGATGCAGTGACAGGCTTCGCGTCTAATAAGGTACGTAATTTTTAATTATTGTCATCTTAATGTTCCAAATCGCTCGTCGTACTTTCCTTTACTGTCTCTTAGTGCTTTCATTTAATATTAACACGTTTCTGGTATTCAAGTCAATCGGAATCGCGAAAAATGTTTCATCTGTTTCGTACGTGCTCTTTCCATACATAATCGTCGACAATTATAATGTCTGTAAAAGATAATTAACAATTCATGGACCATATTTCGGGTTCAGTCGATGTTTAATTGTGTTATAGGTACATTTATTTTAACGTATTGAATCGTAATACGTGTTTTATTGCTGTTACAGATTTTGATTGTCGAGTTCGACTGGAAGGGACGCTATCGACATGCAATTGACGCCATTATGCTTGACAATCGCTAATGGAAGGAACGCGAAATAGAATATTGGAAAAATCAACTTCGCTACAACAAGTGAGTTTGTACATATATATGTTTACATATTTTTGTCTTTTTATGGGTCAAATTTAATGCTAAGTATATAAATAGTCAGGTCTGCGTGATTACTTAATTATTTCTCATTTCTTATTTCAGTATTTCTTTTCAGAAATTTTAGTGACCGCGCGCAATGCGATCGGTAGAGTCAGTGTTTGTTGCGTAGATTAGTTGATTGTTTTTCGAAGCACAGTTGCTTCGAGTAGAGTTTCGTTTATACTTTAAGCACACGCGAAGGTCGATTCAGTGTATATTGCGCATTTTTATATTTTTTCCAGAGCATCGTGGCTCTTTGCTTTCTAAATTGCGATAGTAGAGCCTCTTGTTCGCCGACTTTGATTTTCGGTCGTGTTAGTTTATCATTTTTTTAATATTTCATTTTCATGTTTCCCTTAAAAATTAAAATCACTCGACGACGGTGTTAGAATCGCAGCATCATATGTATATTGAGCGAAAGTCTACGAATAGAAAATGTAAGTATCATCTTATTTTATTCTATGCACCTTTAGAAAACAATAATATTTTCAAATTTTGCTATGGATTAAAAATTTTTTAAATTATCAAAGATCTGTGATTAGTTTTGAACGTAGTATCTTTTACATTAATTGTTTTCTTGTGCTTTACAGACTATGGATTTCATCCTTACATTCTGGAGACCAGCAGCAGGACCATGCAGATAACTTGGGCTGATGTATTTCACTGGGTAGCATCATCGTCGTCGTAGTCAACGATTGGTGAGTCGCATGTGATTTTTGTCCCTCCGGTCCCCAATCATGTTGTAGGGCGAAAGGTCCGAAACAACACGCGGGTGCCCGGTTGTATACGTAGTATTTTTGGCGAGTAGTGACTACGGGTATTTTTTATACCCGTGAATAGGAACATATGTATATTGTTTTATTTTTTAGATTAGGCTAGGGTCTTTTTGTGCTACGTGATTTTTAATATAAGGTGAAATTTGTCAGAAAATAAAAATAAATTCTTTGACTTGTAATATTGATTGTTTTTTATATAATTCGTGCCTCATATGAAAATATAATTTGATGACTTAATATCGAAGGCATCAAAGTTTTTTCGTATTCAAAAATTTGATGTTACAATTCATGTACAAAAAGACGTTTCGCGATGGGTAAATTCTTGAGTCAAAGTAACATACATTATGTACCACTTTGATTTTTAGAAAATACGCTTTGACAACAGAATTGCTCAAGGGTTAAATATTTTAATCAGTTTGCTTGAATAATTTTTCCTTACATTTTCAAAGTAAATTATTTTCTTATCAAACCTTTCGTCTTAAAAAATTCAATTTTAATCAGAATAATTTCCTTTGCTAATAATATTTCTCATTATTATTGTATATTAAAATTTTCCTCTTTATTTATCAGAAATATCAAGTCCAGTAAAAGAAATAAAATAAGAAAGAATATACAAATACTATTTCATTATCCGCTAGCATTTATCATAATCATTTATTCTAGTTCAGGATTTTCAGGATACCTTTCCGTGTTCATTGCCTAAACTCACCCAAGTGCCCAGGTGCTACTTGCGTGAGCGAAGGCAACGAGCACGATGACTTAGTTTCTAAAAATTCCTAATAATATCTATTTGCGACTGACATTGCGCTAGTGTATCGTGCGCGACGCAATTTCACATGTGTGTGTGTGTGTGGTTAGGCTGCGGAATTGCGTCGTCTTAAAACTTTAACATAATTTACAAATAAAATTCTATTTCATCTTGCTCATACTTTTTGCTTGTTCGAAGACAATAACATAAAATATTTAATGAAACGTAGATGCAATTAATTTCTTGATTTCAAACAGCAGAATGTAGAGAATCATTTTATCAAAGCTTCTATTATTTGAAAGTTACTTGAAATACGCAATGATCACTAGTCTTTGTCGGTTGATTTCAGGTATTGGTACGTAAACATTAGAGTGTGAATGCTGTGTGGAATGTTCGGGTGTCGGAGGAATCCCGGGGTGTCCTCTCTAGTGTAGGCTTTTGCGCCCGGACATTATGCGTGAGAACCGTGGAGAGTATGTTTGCGAGAATGAGTTTTGCAATTTTTGAAATATAGGGTTAGGTAGGTAGGTAACTTGCTTTCTGGTATGTGTATTAGATGTAAGTAGGTAGGGTCAGGGCAGGACTGCCACAGGTCCTGTACCTATAGTTCGATTTGGAGAATCGAAACGTTAGCCGATCCAAACGGATTGTACCGTTTGTTTTGGTTTTACTTTCGGTTCTTTGAATCGCGCGGCTTTGCAGTCGCTCTTCGCGTTCGCGTTCGTTCGCGGTAGGTTCCCCGAAACGCTCGTCCCGCTCGAGTTTCTCCACACCTGTTTCGATAACGATTCGTAGAATCGTTGGAGGACTGTGTATTGCACGGAATCTCGAGCCTAGGTTTAAGTTTCAGGCTGTGACAGGACCACCGAAGAAAGAAGAGACTCGATGGAGTCGAAGAGGCCCTGACAAACTGTCGCAAGAGTGGGCTGCATCAAATGGTTCTTCATCTTCATCTTCGGATGAGGATGGAGAGTCATTCCATGTTCCTATTATGTCACTGTTGTCGCCTGTAGTTGTAGTACATGTAGCTTTTCATATGGCACCTTCTCCAGCATCAGGATACAGCCTGGAACGGCTGTACGCATTAGTAAAATTAGCGTTGCGTATTATTTAATACGCGATTTTATTAGTGTTGCGGTATATGAATATTATCGCGTTTGCTTATAGAATAGCTTTGCGACTAAAATCAATCATGATAACAGTTAGAGTTGCGAACGATGAATGTTTTTAGCGTTTTCATTCAGAGTAGTGTCGCGAATAAGAATTTTGATAATGGTTTGTTATCAGCGTTGCGTAGTATGAATTATTCGCGTTTCTTTGCCCAGTTACATTTGCAAATAATTTACATTAACTATAAGGTTCCATTTAGTGTTGCAAACAATGAGAATTTTTCGCGTTTGCTTTTCCAGGGTAGAGTTGCGTGTAAATACTAATCGCGGTTTGTAGTAGCATTGCGAAATATAAAAATTAATCGCGTTGTAAATATAATAACATGAATTTTATCGCGATTGTTTTTAGTGTTGCGGTTATTTTTTCGCGTTTACTTTCCAGGGTAGTATACAACAATTACAAAGCAGCTGATTTAGCTGCATCAGCTGAATTTCTCCGATGCCTGAGATAGCTATTCCTAATTTTGAACCGCAACTTATTTCTAGTTGCTGAATTTTCAATCGCAGTTCATGCCCGACTTTGGACCGTATAGCTTCAGTTTGTTGGAGAAGAAAAGAATTCCTCTAATTTCATTTCCTACCTTTTTAAGCGCTATGATCGTTTTCTATAGACCGTTGGTAAGGTTGCGAGTTATACCGACATGGTAATGGGGCTCTAGAATCCCATGGAACTAAAAAATGCGTTAGATGTCACGTCTAGGTACTTGTTTCACAGACGAGGTATACGAGTAGACCTTTCACCACAGACCAGGTATACGAGTAGACTTATTCGGCCATCCCTGGGAAAAATTTTAATAGAGGATTCTAGAGCCCAAAATAAGACGAAAATCAAGAATACCAATTTATTGATGGAGGCTTCATTAAAAAGTCATTAACAATTAAATTCAAAAATTTCAAATCGTTCTGGAAAAATTATTTTCGGTTGCGGGGATCAATTACAAACATTTTTGATGAATACACATACTTCCGAAATCCTACCCACTTTCGAGAAAAAAATTCGAGTAAGTGCTGAAAGCTTTGGGTGAAAAAAAGACTTTCGAATCGTTTTGGAAAAATTATTTTTAGTTGCAGGGGTCAATTGCAAACATTTTTGGTCAACAGACATACCCCCGAAATCCTACTCAGTTTCGAGAAAAAAATTCCTTACCGAAAATATAATTTCTGGCCAGAAATGTCTGCCCAAATTTTCATGCGAATCTTTAAAACGTCATAACTTCTGAACGGATTGGACGATTTTAATATTTAAAAAAGCAAAGGACGCGTATTTTGATGGAGAATATGTACAAATTGCAAAAATATTCGAAAAGTTGGTCCTTGACTCCGTAAAATGAGAAAAACCCCATAAAAATGGTCCAATTTTCAAACAGCCATAACTTTTACAATTGTGAATATATTTCAATGAAACTTTTTTCTGAAGTAGAGCTCATGGGTACCTACAAAAAAGTATTAGACAACTTTTCTGTAGGACGTCAAACGAAATTACTAAAAATGAAAAACGAATTTTTAAGAAAAATCGACAGGGGGTAGGTGCCTAAATTTTTCGGCGAAAATGAAAAGTTTCAAATCGTACTAAAAAAATTATTTTCGGTTTCGGGGGTCAATTTCAATCATTTTTGGTCATTAAACATATCTCCGAAATCCTACCCACTTTCTAGAAAAAAATTCGAGAAGGTGTGAAGCTTTTCGACAAAATTAAAAAATTTCAAATCGTTTCAAAAAAATTACTTTTAGTTACAGGGGTCAATTACAATCATTTTTGGATTGCGGTGTACGTATCAATCAGATACATCCTTAGGTATTTTAATAATCTTGAAATTTTTAAATAACCTTAATCGATTGATTACTCCAATGAAATTAATCGATTAATGTCCAATTATGGACCGTACAGCTTTTATTTCGTTAAAAAATAATAAAATTTCTGTAATTTAATTTTCTGTCTCACTTCCTCTTGTGTTCATTTCTAAATCTGTTGGTAACGTTGCGAGTGGCACGGAAATGGTAATGGGGTTCTAGAGCCCCAGAGAAACGGGCCGAAAAAATACATTAGGTGAAAGGTCTACTCGTATACCTCTTCTGTAGTGATAGGTCTACTCGTATACCTTGTCTGTGGTGAAAGGTCTACTTGTATACTTTGTTTATGAGAAAAGTATATCCTACATTATCCGTTGTGGTAACTATCACTTCCTACATTGCCCGTTACAGATAAAAACATTTTCTATATTAACGATTGCAAATAAGAATAGTTTCCCGCATTACCCACAAATGAATTATTCCCCAAAACGAATTTACTAGAAATTCTAGCAAAATTTTGACTGTCGAAAATAAAGAAAGCATCACATTTATTCATTATTCACATGGTCAAATGAACGAGCACGAAAAGATCTACTTTTCATCGAAATCATGTTTGAGATAAGAGTTCAACATTATGTACAGGTAATAGACGTTGAAAATTACTGAATACATCAATTTTATTTGTCGCATACATGATTACAAATAATTTCATGCAATACGTGTTCGAAGTCCTAATATTAATTCTGCCATTATAATAAATATAAACGGAAATTGTCTGCGTATCGTGTCTCCGTTGCTAAACACTGTACTGAATAACACAGTAATCAAACAGTAACTTACTATTCAGGGGCTCGCTTAACATTATCATTGCTTCGAGAAACAGAAATAACTTAATGAAAAGCACGTTTAAACTTCCGACGAGTTAACAATGGAAGAAGTTTCCAGCATTCACGGGGACCGATGTACATGCCCTTGGATTCTCCTGCTGCACTGATACATACTCAGGATCCATTATGAGGTGTAGGCATGTCGAAATTATCATACATATTGGCTGGCCAGATGCCGACACGAAGATACGCGCCACGGTCCCGAAACGTCCGATTATTTAAACAAACCCGCGCGATACGATCGCGGCCTACGGTCACACCCATCTTAGCGCGGCGGGCACCAAGGAATTTTTCGAGGTGAGAGATCTTGCACGTAACAAAATTCTCTTCCATCTTCCACTTAGCATTATTAAGCATCAAGCACTTCCTCGATGAAAATAACTAACCTACTCCGTTCGTTCATACTGGTTTTTTTATCAAAATTTCCGCAACTTTCTGACTAAAAGTTTTCTTAGTTAACCATTAAATTCTGTGGGGATTTATGTCCGGAATAAATGCAATCGGATAACCGTAGACAGTCAGTAAATTTAAAAGAAAAAGTATGCACGAAAGTTGGAACGTTAAAATAAAATAAATAAATAAATAGACGCCAGAATCCATAATTTACCAACTCGTCAGTTGCACGGACGCTTGCGTATCAACATCCTCGCACAATTGCACGCGAAACGCACGCGTGGTCCCGGGCCACCCTCTTGTCAAGGAGGGGGTGGAGAAACGATATCCCTTCGGTGTGCAGCGTGCACGCGTCGAAATTAAATGTCTCGTGCTCGGACATTGCGAGCATTACACGCGTTTCTTTTTCTCTCTCCACGTACAGGGTGGCTGGAAAATCGTATTACAATCGATCAAGGGCTAATTCTAAGGAAAAAATGTGGTATACAATTTTCTTCATCCAGAAACTTTTCAAGAGTCCAGGACTTTTCGTTCTCAACAAAATCGAATTTGATTTACTTATCTACTACTGTTTGTCTCTGTTAATTTTCAATGTCCACAATATTGATCATCAATCTCACTTTCAAGAGAAATGAAGAGTCAGTATTTGGGCAGGCATAATTGATAATCGAATCGTAGGATCTTACTTTCTCCCACATAACCTAAGTAGAACCAGATATTTAGTTTACGTGATTCGTTGTCTTCATTATTAGAAGAAGCACCTCTAGATATCAGAACTAGAAATTATTTTTCAACCCCGCCAAATTTCACGAGACTAATTTTAAATTCCTTAATTGGAAAGTATTCGTGCTTGGACTTTTACTTATGTGGATGCAAAACAACTTTACGCACATCCAAAGTAAAAAATTCTTCGAGTGTTTGAAAAATTAAATAAATAATAATACGTTACAATTTGTTCAATTACCTTTAATTCGTAGTTGTAAAGCAGCTAATTGAGATGAAAGTAATAAATTTCAAATTTGATTTTGTCGAAAACAAAGTCTGAAAAATTGAATGCTGTTGTAGTACGACTTTCCACCCACCCTGTATGTATAGCATATGAATAATAAAGGAGCGAGTAATGGAAGACCGCGACACCCTTGTGTTTGGTTCTTAACCGGGTCGGCGTGCCTCGCCACCACCACTACAATCGAAATCTTTGGCACACGTGTCGTTCGGTCAATAATTCATGCGTTATTTTCCGCGTTGATTCGTGTTTAAGGCCGTCGATAAATTTTACAAACATGACTCCGCGGCGAATTTACGCCTGCGACGGTTCACAAGGGGGTTCTTCGATATAATTTCCGTAGCGACGGGAACGAACATTTTGCGCCGAATTTTCTTTCTGGCTAATTTCGACTTCCGCTTTTTAAGTACTTGTCGGAACGAAGCAGTTATTATTTAAATTACTGGTCAAATTATTCTCGTAATTTTAAGCGAAACGTAGAATGCAATATGTTACGAGAATGATAACGACACATCGGAAGCAAATCGTAATTGGAAAATGAAAGTATATAGTCATTGACTTGCACGATTGTATTTTGGAGTTTTATGCCTAAGATCGCATTTTATTAACGCGGTAGCTCTAAAGAAAGTTTAGTTTGATCCAAATAGTGCGAAACAAGTAGTATTGGTAAATAATAAGATCGCGATAAAAAGCAAACTTGTTACTTTAACCCCTTGATGTACGATTTAATTTCAAATAATTTTTTAAACGTATACTATTTCATTTTATTTAAATTTCTTCGTAGAAGGAATGGCCAAGAAAAAAAATAGATTTGTTTTACGAATACATTTTAATTTCATTTAATATGTAAGACTTGCTGACGATTGAGTAGCCTCATGATTGTGAAACTTGTCATCAAGAACTTGTAACGAGTCAGGCTCGTTATGGCAAGGGGTTAAAACATCAATGAGCTTCTATTTTACATATAGTCTTTTCTTATTTTGCTTTTCATCTACTTATTTTAAAATCACTTTTACATTTTCTGAGCAAACAACAAACGTCAAGTTTGTATGTTTTTAATTCACCACCGCCAATATAATTTTGCTATATCCGCTTTTATTTTTAGTTATTGAAAAAGAAGTTAGTAAAATACTATCAGTTTGCTCATATAAATTAGAAGTGTAGAAACGTAATAAAAAATTCTTTGGTCTTTTAGAAGAAAGGTTCTTTAACTTATTTTGAACATTCGATTTGATATAGTTCGACTATATACTTAAAACTATATCGGTGAATTTTTAGAGAATTTGTATGCATTCCAAACCTTCGCAAACCACGTCAAACTCAAAAGACTCGAGTGTCCCAAAATTAAACCTCTCATAGCGATTAAAAAATGAAAGTATATAGCGTGTCACTGACTTGTACAATTGTATTTTGTAGTTTTACGCTTGAGATCGTATTTTATTAACGCGTTAAGTCTAGAAAAAATTTGGTGTAATTCAAATAGTGCAAAATAAGTGGTACTGGCAAATAACAAGATAGCAATAAGAAGCGAACCTCTCCATTTTATCAGTTTGATCGTACAAATTGAAAGTGTAAAAACATTCTAATTTGATATACTTCGACTATATACTTAAAACTATATCGGTGAATTTTTAGAGAATTTGCATTCCAAAGCTATGCAAACCACGTCAAACTCGAAAGACTCGAGTGTCGCAGGATTAAACCTCTCATAGCGATCAAACCCGTCAACCGTGCAAAGTGAAGGAGGCTCGGAATAATGAAGAACAAGGCAAAAAATGAAAAAGACCGTACGAGGAGTCCGTGGTCAGAATTCAACGGTCATTCGTCACTCGAAGATACAGATCGCGCCATCTTCTTGGAAGAAAATGCTTGCGAACACAATTAAGCGGCGCGTCGCGATTGACTTCTTCCATTGGATTTTGCACGAATCGTCCCTCGTCTCCCCCCGACGCATTTTTACGCATTCACGTTACGTGGAAATGCCAGAGGACGGTATTAAATAAGTACAAAAAGGTAACAGACTGACAATGAGCGACGTACGTGCCCGCGGGAAGGGAGAAGGCACGGCGCTACGGGGGCGTCTTGATATGCAGACGGCGTGCGTCGCGGCGGCACTGCCGAGCAAAAGACCATCGGGCTTCGGTTACGAAACGATTCTCGAAATACGGGATCGGATAGCGGAATACCAGTAGCCAGGCGCATTCGGCTCGATAAAATTTCAACCGTTCGTGATAGCCGCGGGTCGGAAAGGAAGCGGTACCCTTTGATTGCTTCCACGGAGAATACGAACGTTCCCAGCGCTCTCCAGTGCTCGAAAATCCCGAAATGGCCACCAAAACCAGCGCTGTCAACGGGGGTTGAACGAAACTTAACGTTTTTAATCGATTAATTCTTCGATCGCTATCTGTTCTGTTTTGGGGGAAACAGATTTAAAATATTGGATTGTTCAAAAAGTTATTATATTTGTTTCTTTTTTATTATGTTATCTTTTTTTTACTGTTTTTTTTTAAATGCAAGGTCACACTTATTGAGTCATTAGTACGGCGACCATATTGAGACAAGTCTAGGTTATGTTAGCTTATATTTGTTCAAAATGTTCTTATTTATTATATTACCTCTTTTCTACTGTTTCTTTGAAGCGCAAGGTCACACTTACTGAGTTATTAGTACGGTGATCATATTGAGACAAAGCTAGGTTACGTTAGCTTAGTTACTTATGTTAGACCTAGTAACTTTATTCTGTTTTGATCTGAGTGCAAAATAGGACAAAGCAGGACAATTATTTAAAAAAGAGGATAAAACTGAGTTTTGAAGAACTAAATAAATTCAATGGGCAATTACTTGAAAAGAATGACTGTCCTCTAAAGTGAAGGACAGATAGTCACCGTAGTTATTAGTGACCACAATTGAATTAGATAATGATGGTAACACAAATGGAATAGGTACTAGTTAGATTAAATAATAAAGACCAGTATCCTCTAAGAAATCCGAGACTCTACTACGGTGTCTCATTATCTTGGTGACAGTTTAAGGAATTAAGTATATTTTATTGACTTCTTTTCGCGTCATGTTTCTTTCTGGCAAGATACCAAGAAATAAACACAGATTCCATTTGTTTTCATTTCAAACCACTGCATTTCTACATCCACAGAAGAAGTTCGCAGGTTTTAAGTCAGGTAATCTCGGTGGAAAGGGAATTTTATTTCCTCTTCATATTCAACTGGAACCACATTCGTCTGGTGACAAGGGGTATCTTCCAAGAGACTTTGCAGTTCATTCTTATGAAAATTATTCCACGAGAACGTGTAACTTTCATTTAGAAACAGTCTGTATTTATAATGAAATTGGTTATATTGATGTCAAAGGTCATCCACAACAGAGGTAATTGAATGGCAATTACTGACCTTGGATGACCTTGAAAGACCAAAGTGTGTTATATATGAGCTACACACTCACGAAATTAAAAAGTTCCATTTAAAACAATCAAAGATTTCTCCTCCCTCCTCGAAAGAGGGTTTTAACTTGGAACACTTTGAGAAGCTATAATTTAGGGCAGTGATTCTTAACTTGGAGACCACACTTCGGGGATAAATTTCTGAGGAAAATATTTAATTTTTGTCTACGTTGCATGATACCATCATCTTGTTTTGACATTACGATATAGGATTGAAATAAATATTTCGATTCAATGTTCCAACTCACCACTATGTCTTTGAAATTTTTAGGATGCAAACTTTTAAGCATTTCACTAAGACTAAATTGAGATCCAAAGTTCTCTAACAATATATTTAAGAAACGAATTTTTGGTCTTGACAAAGTTATAATTAAACGCCGATTGACAATCGTTTCCTATCTAATATAAATTCTATCGAAGATGCAATCGAGAAACTCAATCTCATAATTAAAAATTTGCTAAAGTTAAAACTAAAAATATCTTGGAGGATTCTGCTGCTTCTTGTAAGATTATCCTCGCCTTATAGAGAAATCTGTACAAAAATCCTCTTTGATGCGTATATCTGAGCAGGTTAAGATTTTCAACACTGGTTAAGAAACTGATTAATCCAATTAATATTTCAAACTGTTATTTTGAGATGCATTATGCAGAATTCATTAGCTCCATCAAATTACCAAAAGGGGTTCTGTGTAATAGAAAAGGTTAAGAACCACCGATTTAGGAATTACGTGCAAAAACTTCAACACTTTGACTACGATTTTAAAACTTTTCACTTTGGAACTAAAACAATTAATTCTCAAGTTGAAACGTTAAGGGAAATTTTGAATAGGATTCATGAATTTTAGGTTACGAAACTAAGTACCCAGACAAATTTTAATTTATGTAGTTTACGATTGTCTGAAGTCAAAGTTTTGGTCTCGTAAAACATCTAAATTCGTTGCAAATCGCGTGGAATCGTCGAAAAGCGCGTAATGAAGTATTCAACGAGCCCAACAGTAAGAAATCGTGTATTCGTTACGCGCGCGGCGATCGAGTACCGCTAGCAAGAAAACAGCGAATCAGATCGATTCGAGCGGGGATATTTGTTCGTGGATCAGATCGTGGTATCGAGTGGGCGTACCGTTCGAGGGTCAGCCAGTCGAGATCTCGGTTTCGCTGTTTAACGAGGATCGGGGCCCGTCTGTTAATGAGACTCGATGACCTGGCGGAAATCGAGAACGAGTCCGCCTCGGTGCTGGGGTTTCTTGCATAGAAGAATGATATCGTAAGAAAGCCAAAGCATAACCACGCGGACCAAAGTGCAACCACAGCACTCATCGTTCGAGTTCTTTCGACAAGGTGTCGTCGATGACTTTCTTTCTGTTGGCGACCATTCTGCTCGCGTCGACGTGCGTGGGAGGGAAACTGTCGAAAATGGAACGGAAAATCGCGTGGGACTGACGAGACTATAAACGATTTTTTTTACCCTTTCGTCCTGAAATTATTAAGAGGGAAATCGTCATGACGAATGAAAATAAAATCTTCGAGAACTTTTTGGAGCAAACTGAAGATATTAAAAAATGTTTAATAGGTTCAGAAAGTACATTTTTTGTAATACTTTCTTCTAAAGTTTTGTATAAAAATATTGATTATTGTAGTCATAGTAATCAACGTTAGAAGTTGCCAAAAACGTGTTTTCCATTTGAAATAAAATATTATGTCATTTTCTTAAATTATGAAACAATAGCTTCGATTACACGTATGGATTTTCAAGAAAAAGGAATGATCTTTTACAAAATGGCGAGTCTCAACAAATCTGAAGAGAATGTTATAATAAATTATCTATGATTTGAATTTGCAATAAATTATCTAGAAAATAAAATACTTGCAGCAATTAAAGACCATTTAAGAATTAATTTATTCCTTATATTTTTTAATTTAATCGTTTAAAAAAAATTGTAAAAATTTTTACGTGCACCGTTCGACATTTATTATATGAATAGTTTGTGAAAATTTGAAGTTCATGGGATGTATAATTTTGCAAATATCCATAAAGTCATTCTGAAAAAACATGGCTTTGAAAAGAATCCATATAAAGTTGCATTATTAGTTTAAAAAAATTAGTTTAAAAATCATTTTTTTAAACGATCATTAACCTATTTTTGGCAATAGAGAAAAATGTACAAGATCAATTTTACTTAGTTTCAAAAAGCACATAATCTGATACCAGACGTTTTCTTGTCAATGAAGGTGTAGAGATTTTACGCAATAAAATGATGATATTACGATTCTGGGGAAGGGGGAAGAAAATTTGTAATATAAACAAATGTGGATAATTGAAACCTATCTTTCTATAAATACATTGATCATCGAATCTTAATTCAAAGTTTTGCAGTAATAAAGAGGTATTTTCATTTTTGGCACACATATTTTGTGTTATAATATTACTTTACTAAAAAAATTGTGATCTTTCACTCGATGCAAAAAGAGGCTAGCTTAATATTTATAATTGATTTACAATGGATGATACTTAGCTGAAATAGTAATTAATTTTTAATTGCCTTTTGTTGATTTAATTATAATTTGTATACATAATTTCTTGTATCATTTTAAACCTAACACATACCTTCGATGCAGAAATTTCTTTTTTTATCTGTAGACGTGCCTCCTAAAATGTTATGAAATTACTGCTTTAGAGTATGCATCCCTGCAGACAGTCAATATATTCAATACTTATATTAGCAGTTTAAATATAAATAAAATCACTGAAACGTTCGATCGGTTCTACGAAATAAATTATTTTCCATCGTGATTGACATTTAAAATACATGAATGACCTTTAACCTTTAACCAAGGTACGTATCTTGAAATGCTCGAATCGGGAGTAAGCAACAAAATTACTTACTCCCGAGAGTAAAAAAAGAGTTTAAAAGAAAAATGCTCAAATTTCGTCCAAAAATTGAAGAAAATTCGATAAAAGAATAACAGTAACTTGCCTTGTGATAATTATTAAAATCAATTATGGATAGATATTTAATATGTGTATCAAATTTAAAAAAATACTGCTTTGAGAAAAATAACTTCAAACTTTCAGAAAATGTAGGAAGTGAAATTTCTACTAAATCTACCTAACAACGTAAATTTTCTTTTAATTCTTTTACATGAAAGAACAAAGTATTGCTAGATGAAAGAAAGATCAGTTTCAAGTTGAAAAGAATATACCATAAGCGAATCATTCAATTTTATTCGACACAATAACGAAATAAATCATTTTTTCGAAGACACATGATTCAGTGGATTCACCTATTAACCCAATTCAATTAGTCTGCTAAATTGAGATTTTACTCGTGTGGATTTTCGACAAAACAAGAGAAAAGTACGAATGTCCCAATTTAGGAAACATGTTTGCTCGTTTGCATAAAATTAGAATATTTAAAGGGTTAAGTAGTTTAGTATTGATTTGCTTGGATAGAGAATTCCGTCTGTTAAATCTGAAACGAGAATTTTGCCCGCCAAATCCGATATCCGTTAAATGGAGGTCGCACTGTTATAATATTCTATAGGGTAGAACATTTAAGACAAGTCACTCGAATAACTCGTTCATTTTTAAAGGTAGGCAAAAGTGGTTTCATTTCATGAAGTATATATTACTTTCCTTAGTTTAAACGTCCCAATTTCTAGTTTCTTTATTTTTTAAAATGTTGTGAAATATTTAGATGCCTGTTTTCAACTTATTAAGCAAAATTAAAACATCGTACGTGCGTTTATAATGTCTTAGATATCTACCAAATCGAATAGTTCTAAGTTCATAATAATAATTGTTCTCTAATGTGCAAAAAAAGTGAATTGAATACAATTTAAATTATCTTACATTGATATGTTCTATCTCTTTTTCTTTAAAAAGTTAAAATGTATTATACGAAAAATTATCTTACGTGAACACTCGTGCCTTCTAATTAATTCGTATAACGAAGAATTAACTTTTTCAGTCATGGTGTCTCTATACAAATTTCATCCACTGTATATTGCTTCTTTTTGATTTTGTACAATGTGTATTTATTTTATTTAATTTTGTCTCGATTATTAAATCAAGTTGAGTACTAAACGCTTGTTCTATTATCTCACGTGAACACTCGTGTCTTCTAATTAATTCATATAATGGAGGATGAACTTTTTCATGGTGTATCTATACCATTCAGTGTATCAGTATCAGATCGCTGCACGCGGTCCAAGAATTCGATCTGGAGGATCGCGAGCGTGTTCAGTGTCCCGATTAAAGATGATCCAGGCGTTGTTTCGCGAGAGGGGGACGCGCAAAGTGATTGCCAGCAAAATGAACGAAAGCTACGGTACCCGTGGTGCGAGCCATCGGCGATCCACGCCCCGCTGACTGGACTGTTTTTTATTGCCACCGCGCCCGAAAGATCGACCCAGGCTGGAGGACGATTCTACGTCTTTTACCGGGGAAAAACAGGGACGGGGGAAAAGGAAACTGTGACAGGGAAAAGCGAGCCGCGCGGAGCCGAGAGGGAACGGAAAACGGAGTCCAGTCCGCCCGCGGCTGTAAGCTGTGGCAAAGTGGGTGGAGACACGGAGTAAACGTCGGAGTCAGCGCAGCGCCTTTGTAAACGTTATACGCCGGGCCCTGCTATCTCGCGAAAACGGGATATGGACACAGTGTTCTCGATTTTATGCGATTTTTCACGCACGGTAAATCGATCATGAGGTACACTCCCGTCCACGAGTCACCGGGACGGCTCAACGAACGTGGAATAAAAACTAATTAACACTGCGAAACGGTGCAAATTATAAAATGAAAATTTATTCGTTGCATTAGAAAAGAAACATAGCTCACACTGTATGTTATGGATTTTATCATTATAAAGTATCAGTCTCTTTTGAAAACGATCGTCCAAATTAATGATAGAATTCTAGCAACAATTTTTATTTTAATATTTGGGTCATTAATACCATTTTAACGCGTTCATATTGAAAATTTGCTTCCTCGAACAATTTTACTAATTGCATGTTTATTTTAATTTCATACGAGAGTTATAAAATTTATAATAAAGTAGTAACTTAAAATAACTAAATGTAAGAAAGGTAGAATACTAGCAACAATTTTCTGTAATATTTTGCACGAGTCCCTCAATTTTGAACGCGTTCAGCTTCAAAATTTGCATCCTTGTACAATTTGATTTATTGCATTTTTTAATTATGAATCTAGTGGAATTCAGTATTCCTACTGACGACATTCTAAACAGCATTACTTTCAATTACTATAAAAATTGCCTACCACTAATCTTGTAACGTTTTTACTTTTTCTAAAAAATTTATTCTGTATTTTAAAAAGATTTAAAATTATATGTATGGTTATATCGAAAGGGTACAAAATCAATGAAGAAGGCTTCGAAGCGTATGTCATGATTGCACCTTTATACATTGGACTGTATGTATTCATGGTATCTTATAACTTCTACAATCCACACAGTTTATATTTTGATTATATTTTGTTACTCTGTAAATACTACCATATACAAAGTAGTTATTTTCTAATTTTACTGTCACAATCATGAGACTTCTCGTTCCCTAGGCATCATTTTGTTCTAAATACTTCAATTTCACAAACATATTTCATGCGTGAAAAGTCATAATACTTCCCTTAGCCAATGTATCTAATTATCGATTACACATAATTTAGCAAATGTAATCAGATTACGTCTTATCCGACTCTGTTAGACGGAGTCGAGTCTAGAGAATACGGTAACCCAAGCTATAAATGACGTCTATGTCGCCTAAGCAGTGTATGGCTGAGATTTGTCATGCAGCAGTATGGCCTGACGGTATCCTTGACCAGTAAACGGTTTCTTTTGTTCAAATTAATCAATTGGTGTTGATAACGATCCGCCATAACTTTTACATCTGGTTTGTAGAACTTACAAAAAAACGTTTCGTTTGTTGTTGGTTAGACAGGGTCAATCCATGCTTTCTTGTGTCTATAATTTTCATTATGAATCCAATGTACACGCAAAAAATTTAAACTTTTGTTAAAATTTTATAAGCGATAATATCTTCTCTGTGTAATCGATATTTTGTTTTCCTTACACATTACATCTTTTGTACTAAAGGGCTTTTCTTTCTGTTAATAAATGAATAATAATAATAATCGGTAAAAATCTGCCGAAGAATCATTCTAATTGCTACCACAACAGCGATGATGACAGTTTGGTAGTCCATAGTGGTAAAGTATTTTTAAACGTTGTTTCAATTGGATCGTAGATCGTCATGGATCGTTAAAGGATTAATTACAAGAAAATTTTTTCTTGTAATGGAGTATTTATTAAACACTTTATCATCGCCTATATATCAACGATATAATATGAATATGCAATGTTGTGAACGTGAAGAATTAATAACTTAATTTAGTCTCCGAAAAATGATGTACTACTGTAATCATAATAATTTTATAATGGAATAGTAATATATAATTTACAGTACGTCATTTGTTCATCGTTTCTAAATACTGCATACCGTAAGTAATTTATTTACCATTTGTGCATAATTTGCTAGTCTACATTCCCAATTTGCATACCGTTTTAGAATATTTAAAAGACCGATAACATAATTTAATTTTATCGTTCGTGGAATGACCTATTTCATTTTCAATTTTAAGTTTCTCGTGTTCGTTGGAAGTCTCGTAAATATGAACTGTGAGATTGCAGCAATAATTAATCACTCATTGCAAATATTCATGGAACCTCAGCCAATGACCGATCGAATTCATTTCTCTGTTTCGACAAACATAATTTGACAAGAAAAAGCTTCGTGTCGATAATGGAAAATTTCAATGAAAGCACAAGAAAAATGTTAAATGATAAACTTTACCAAGTGATTACGAAAGTTTATTTCAAATAATCCTAGAATATCCACGTATACTTGTGATTCTATTTAAGAAAAGTTCAAGTTCTCGTGTATATTACGTCACAGAAATGTTACAATTTTAATACTATCGTTTCAAAAGAATGTTGTTGATAGATAGAAACGATGAATACGTACAGTTTTAAGTAATATTTTGTCAGAGCAGGGACGGTGAATTTTAAATTCCTGCACTCCTGGCAGTTGTCCACAGGATATCGGAAAGAGGAGGATCTCTGGCCGTCTTCGATTCAGTCCTTCCTCTTCCCCTCGTCTCGTAAATCCGTACTCGAAGCTTAGGGAAGCACTTCGAGTATCTCAAAATGGCGAAAAACCCAAAAGGACGATGAAATATTCAGTCGAAATTAACAAATTCTTCAATTTGATGCATTGATGATATAGGATATGTTTGTTGATTTTGGAGTTCATAGGACATTTTTCTCTGTATAGTACTTCATATTAGTGTACATCATACGTTCGATGTGACTTTCACTCATTTTGACCTACGTTTGAGCACGTTCCCTCATAAAAATATCAAACCTTCGTTAAGTAATGTAAACATAAATTGATACAACTATTGTATTTTATTTTTTTTAATCATAATGTATTATAAAAAAGGTTACAAACTCGATACTTTAATATCACGTGATATATAAATAAATTTTAATCACGGTAAACAAATGTCATTTATGTTTATCAATTGCATTTTCTATTTATTTGGACATGCTTTTGGTGGTAGCTGTTTTGGTGTTAGCGAATCGGTATATCGATTACTAGTCCGGATGTGGTACTATCTTTTGGAAGTATTAGCGATAATAAATTTAGCACTTGGAATCGATGATGCTTTGGAAAGGGTAGAATGTATTTAGGATAGAGAGTGAGATTGAAATTTTTAAATGGAAAGTAAAAAAGTAACACAACTCCACAAATATTAACTTCACAATCGAGAGGAAAATATATTCTTTTATATTTCGATCGTGCACTGTTTTAAATTTCTGAATCAAAATTTTTATGGAGTTTACTTAATGTAGTTGTATTATTTATTCGAGAAAATGCTATATTGAGATCTCAAATAATCATCTAAGGTATTTAAAACAATGCAAGAAATGAAATGCTTTGTTGGTTATTTCGTTTCCGATAGAATGTTGAATTTGGATTTCGAAACACTCGAAATGGACAATCAATTTTATTTTAACTTGATTCGATTGGTCTACACGGTTTTTCTACCTTTAAATAATTTACTGTTTAATTAAGCTAATTCGCATCGTTATTTAACCTTGTACTTCGGAGTTCAAATTCATGAGTTGCAAGCTAATTTCTCACGAACTCAATCTTTGCATATACAGAGTGTTTCAGAAAGTTGGTGTCAAACAAGATATACAGTGCCCATCGAAGCAAGTAAAAACATCTTACTAAACTTTGGTTCAAAAATTAATTTCGAAGTTACAAGATGCGTACAACTACGAGTTTTTAATAGTGTTAGGATTAGGAAAGTAACTGTAAATATAAATCAATAAGTTAGGAAGTACGATATATGATTAGACTGAGGATCTTTGTGCAAATTCATATTTTTATTAATAGAAATAATGAAATGGAAGCTTTATAGAGGGTTACTTTAAGTATTTTTGCATATTAAGTAAATTCTGTAGATTTTTGAGAATTAATATTTCCTATAAATGCATAAACATTCGCAGTCTATATACGATCTATAACGTCTATCGTATAACTACGTAAACATTCTTTCTGTACTAGAGCTTTCTTATACAGAGTGTTCCAGAATTGGTGGTACAAGTGGAAAGGGGGTGAATTTACATGAAAAAATAAGCCAAAAATGTAGAGTGACATTTTTTTATATGAAGTTTCATTTTCGAATAAATCGATGTTAACGACTTGTAGAATACGCGAATACTTGACTGCATTATAAACTAATCTTCGTTACGTTTGAGCTTATAAACAGTACCAATGTCATGGCTTGTTATTATATCTGACTCAGACTCTTAAAAATGCATTCGAACATTCAACAACGGAAAATATTCTGGAAAACGTTCACAAAAGTGTAATACGCACGATACAATTATGTTGGCAAAAAAACAGACATTTCCAACAATTTTTAAATTTATAAAAAACTTCTCGATCAAAAAGTAATAGTTCTATTTCAATGTTTATCCTTTAGAAAATCTTCTCGATCAAAAAGTACTAGTTTTATTTAAATGTTTATCCTTTAGAATCTCAGTTAAACAATCGGAATAGCAATTCAGACTTTGTCATATGCAAGTGTACTCTACGAACATTTAACATTGGTTTATTCGAAAAAGAAGTACGAAAAATGTTACTCTACATTTTCGATTTATTTTTTCACGTAGATTCACCCACTTTTGTATCATCAATTCGGTAACATCTTGTATAACGTACTTTTAGACAATAAGCATCCACGGAATAATCAACATCTCTAAATACAATCTATAAAATATATAATAAAAACTACTGTCCATTTCATCCGAATAATCCAACAATCACAAACTACCACGTATCTATTTACAATTATCGAGAAAATTGTTCGATGAACCAAAAGCCCTGTTTCTCCAAGGATCGAATACCGTTAGAAACGTTTGACTGGCAACATATACTCACACCGTCTCGGTTCCGGTCAGGAATTAACCAACAACGTTTCCGTTGGCCTAATCAAGCCTTGGTCGTCCCGAAGGAAACTCCATCTCCGTCTCCGTCTCCAGTCTCGTAAAGGCAGATTGCCCTGGCCGTAATACCGTGAAAGCAGAAGGACAGCAACTCTGGAATAGATTCGCCAGAAGCGAAACGTAGCCGTCGATCGAGTCGATTCCAGTCGAACGAGAAATTCGTTCGGATCTCCGGGCTTTCCAGAACGACGGACAATCGTGGACCAGCGGTTGGAAAAGCCATGGAACCGACGGCCAGCATCGAGGACGCGGGATGCGGGGGAGGGAGGTTCGTCGGTGGTAGCCGTGATATCAGTATCAACGCGGTGTAATCAGCGAACCACGCCCATCGCCGCTATACTCGCTCCGTTCCGCCCACTACGGCAATTACACCCTCGAGTCACCCACTGGAGGGGAACATTAAACTCCGTTTCCCTCCCCTGGATCGTTTCCCCTGCCCGGTGCTTCCCCGTTCGCCAGTTTCATTTCCTCGCTCGCTCGCTCGCGCGACGGCCTCTCCTCCTCTGCTCCCTCGAGCGGACAACCAGCACGCCACTCGAGCGAGACTCCGCCGTGAAACGATCCTCCAACGTTCCCGGCTTTTTCACCCTCTTTTTACCAGCAGCCCCTTCGACCGGCGATTCGGTGGTTTACGAGTAGGCGCGGTAATGAGAACGATTAACGGGGAGGAACTGCGTGTTCCACCGAGCGGCGTCTTTCGGACGCTTTCTCGCGTTCCTTTCACGACGATCTTTCTAATCTATTCCAAAAAATATGTTTAGAACCCCTTAACGATCGGGTATTTTCTAGAGATCGAAACACGCGATCGTATTAGTTAAAAAATAACAATTAAATTGTATTTTAAAAAATTAAATACAATTTGTTTTATTTTCCTTAATTTCGTATCATTATTTGTAATTGAGTTTAAGGGGTAAGACCACTGTAAAAACCTGAAATAAAGTATTTTTTGCGATTTCTTTTTTGGATGGATGATTTATTAAAAAATAGTGCAAAATGACGTGCTTTGAATTTGAGGAGCTCTGCGGCACGCAGTGTAACTGATGCAGTATCTGGAAAAAAAACAAAAAAATTTTCTCTTAATCTACATGAGTATAACTAGAGAAATACGTAGGGAATGTTTGAAACATTAATTTTTGTGTGATTGGCGAGCATTTGAAGTAGAAAATTCAATTATGTACAAAAAATAGAGCAAACTAGTAAGCCCTAAAGATTGTTTTCTTTTTATTTATTTTATTTTACGTCGCATAGCCCCTTTTGAGATATTAGCGACTAGATTTCTGTAATTCATGTGTACTGCATATGTCTAGTATATTGCTCCATTTGTTATTTTTGGAAAAATTTTGATTTTTCACTAAGGAGTTAAAAAAATGAATTTTCAAGATTAAATGTCAAAGAAAATAAATCTAATTAGGACTCTTGAATGTTAACTATAAAAGTAAGTTCTATGACGAAATGTGGGTAGTTTCCAGTTATCTAAAAACAAAGTTTCGTTTTCATGGGCAATTTGAGGGGTTCGATCTAGCAGTCAACGTATCAATGCGTTGTGTTGATGTAAAACCGTTTGCTTGATTGCCTGCACTGTTTTAACTGTGCTCAATCTAAAATTATCTTGGAGGAGAATAATAACAATGAAGATGAATTTATCTCTTTTATAATTGTCGTAGTTCGGACCTCTCGACAGTTATAGTGGCATTGCTGTATCTAGATATTCAATGGCACCCCGTGATTTCGAATAGCGAAGTAGAATACGCGTATTACCCTAGAGATGTCGGGAACTAAGGAACTTCTGTTACCCATCTCAGTTCCATTATGGTTCCCCCCCTTTCAGAGTCATTCAATTAATGTCCTGATCAATATTTATTTCTCACTCTCCTGCTCTCAATGAATAACTTTCTGGTACCGAGTTACGGTAGTTACATTCAATAAATGATAATTTTTATGTCAATATGGAATAACTTAGAATTAATGAATAATAAATGAAAGATTTCCTTCGAACGATGATGTTATATTTTGGTAAAGTCTAATCATTTGTTGAATTTATGTAACAAATCCACGACAGAACGTAGCATATTTTTTTTTTTTGTAAGTTTTATTCCATTTACTGTTCTGAAACTTTCGTCCATGTTTTAGATATAAACGATCAAACGTTAGAAATTTATGTTAGGCACTTTGAAGGTGAAAGAAGAAAATTGCGTATATGGAAGCTACTTTTCCAAGTAAAATTTTGCAATATATTCTAGTTTTGTGTTCGTCTCATTTTCATGTAACTTTCAATATCATCCACCACTTTATAAGCATCTTTTCTTTCTGAATTTTTAAATCTGAAATTGAACAGATTTACACAATAAAGAAAGATTAATTTAATTCTTGGCGAAATAATTTCTGATCCCGGATGAGTTTACTAGAAACGTCAATAAAATTCAGTAAATTTGATATTCTATCTTCTATTTGAAGTTTCAAACTTCGAAACTCTTTATTTATGGGATTAATAATCTCAAATGCTCTATACATTACATTTGCAAATAAAAATATTTGATTAAAATTCTCTGAAAAGGAAAACGTCAAGAAAATACAAGTAATATACAAATCTAATTTATTTGGCAATTTCTCGAAGATTCAACAATTACAATATAAATAGATCAAAAACAGAAAATGTAGATATTGATTTCTCTCTTTCTATTTCGATAGAATACACAGTAGATTGCTAAAATTATGAATTTAAATTCGCCTGCGTCGCCAAGTGTGGCAACATGCGTGACAGTGCGTGGAACAGCCACGACAACAAAACGCAAAATTATTTAGAACGGAATTAGCTCGCTTGCATATTTTTGTCGTGCTGAAAATGCTGATTTCGCTCAAGTATTCACGAAGTTAGTGAATCAAAGAAATGATTTTTTAAAGTCGAACGAGTTTGAAATAATAATCCACAAAATACAATTTCATTCTTTTTCAATGTTTCTATTACTCGTATCTACTGGATTTAAATGAAATTGAATAACTTGAACTCAGACTGCACTCAGATTTCCATAAATATAATACTAATTTTTATAGAAATATTTTTCTTATTATTGTCATTTAGTGTCAATAAAGACGTAAGTTGTAAACAACGTTATCTGTGAAATCAACAAAATAAAGAAATTAGTTTACTTTGCTATTAAAACTAGTAGATTTATTGTTCAAAAGTCGAACAAGTTCAATTGGAACTAAACACATGTAACATTGCAATGAATTAGTATGTTTCAATGATTTAAGATGAATGAAAAAATACTATAATTAAATTAATAATTAGAGAAATAACTTTGAAAGTCACAGTGAGCTAAAAGATTCAGATTTATTTTTTCAACCCTTTTCAAGAAGATCTTAAATATAAAAGGAAAAAGGATACACATGCTGAATATAAAGAAGGTTTAAATGATATAAAGGGTTAATAGAAATGGTAGTCATAATCTAGCGAATAATAAAAAAGAAATTAACCGTAACTAAACTTCCACGAGAAATTAAAAATGCGATTCCTTTTAGAGAAAAACGCTTACATTGCCATTTCACGAACATAACTCTGCATTTAACAAATCAGATCTGCCCCTTTGAATCTCGTTTTGGTATCCTGCTTGATATTAATACACGAAGCTTTGTAAATTATTTGTTTGACGCTAAACTATTATTACCTGGAGATAAAAATTAATTTATAAAAAAAAAGGAATATATTACAGATCGTCGTGTCGTTTTATTAAACAACGGTTACTGAGAAAATATTGCTTATTTAGATAACATACAAAGAAAATGTAAAAACGTTCTCGAGTAGATAAATCAAAAGAATTGATATGTTCTACTAATCGTGAAGAACAAAAGGGGGATGGAGGGTTGGAAATCGAAGGCGACAGACGTTGGTTACAGTAACAGAGGGCATGGCCCGGTGAAATTCGTCGCGCTCTCTCGAGCTACGATTTGTCTGCCCAATTTCACGGCCCTTTTGAGGAAAATGGGAAAATCACCCGGCTCTCGACTGCAGTGCCGAGTGTGGGAAATAGACCACGTTAACCCACCGTTTATGTTTGTCCCTCTCGTTCCATGCGTGTGCGGGAACTCTGATTTCTGCGCGATCGCCCCTAATTTTACCACGAAATCTATCATCACTTGCTTAGACAAACCGATACTAAAATGAAACGTAAAACTTTTTAAATACGTTCTATACCTTACAACGATAAGAAACTATCACACAATTGGATCTACAAATTTTCTTTCTCGAGCTGTAGTCCTTTAAGTGCATACTAGAATAATTTGTAAGTTTATTCGTTTTCTTTAGTAAATATTCAGTGACAAATGTAAAGACAAAAAGTTAAGATTATTGTACGATGTAAAGACCACTATATTTAGGGATAATATTAAACACGATGAAAAAAGATAATAAATGTAAAATAAAGATATTTTGATTTCCATCCTTTGTCAAGACAACGATAAGTAATTAATTAAAAATAATGTAAGGTATAAAAGTGACTATCTTTATCCAAGTTTCCAAGTTTGAATTCGTGTAAAAAACAAACAATAAATACTGTAAAAGATTACATTAGCTTCGAAATATTTGAGAATGTTAGCAAGGAAGAGTTTAAACACTGTGATAGCTCATTTTAGAAAAGACAGCATTGAAACTTCTAATACATAACAATATATATATACTCCTTGAAATAATTATGAATCACACAAATAGATATCTTCATTTCTCAGTAACGCATTAAACTATTCTTGTAAGACGAAGCAACAATAACAAGAATAGCTTCTGTTCGAGAGAAGAATTTGATCAATTAACGAGGGAATAGTATACGAGACATTTAGCGAGGAAATTTTTTCTATTTTCACTTTATGTTCATACAATTTGTTAAGTTAGAAAATATAAATAAAGAGTGCTGTATATTCCATGTATGTAAAATATTATTGAGGATTTTGCTGTTATAATAATATAATAATTTTGCTGTTAATATTTAACTCAAATAAAAAACAGTTCACTTATAAATAACTTTGGGTGACTCAGATTGAAGAAATTATTCATAGATCCACGGCCAGGTAATATCATCACAACAAATATTTAACATTTAATTTTAGAAACACCTTCTATATTAAATTTAATTATCGTCTAATGACAAAATCATAGAATTCTTGACCACAATATTAAATTATAATATTTTAAGACAGAAACGTCGAAATAGACTGTTCGTTCTAAGACACTTTCAATTCATCGAATTCAAGAACAGATATCGTTGATTTATCGATACGTCATATTTAGATCTTCGAAGCTATTGCTAAACAACGTCTAAAAACGGACACCGGATACAACAATTTTACGGTCCTATTAATTTCATTTTCATTCTAAAATTTCACCGTTCCGTGACTTATTTCGCGACCGATTATCCTAGGTTCAAGTATTCGGACAACTCTGGAATATTAACGAAATATTCGGTATGATTAAAATACTGTGTATTTCGTGCAAAATTAGATTTGTTAAATGTGTAACTTGTACTACATGTGCATATAAATATACTGCTCGAAGCATTTCGAATTGTATATTCCATTAGGAAACTCGTCACTTATTGTAACTCGAATTACAGTATGTCATAATAATTGCAAAATCAGTACTGTTAATTTTATATATTTTTCGTTCATATTAGCATAACTTTCGTGCATAAATAGTATATGATTTTTACATATTTGGAGGAGAAGGTAGGATTATGAGATGGGCTAGAATTATGAGACCCTAAGTTGTTGAGCGATATGTAGCACTGAATGGAAACATTGTATAGCAGCAGCCATCGTTATGTACCGCTATTCCATTATTTAACAGACACTTATTGTTTCTGATGAAACAAAAATTTTTTATAGGCGTTCACCACTTCCTCTAATCTTTCGAATTTAGTTATTTAATTTGTAGACCAAGTAGTCATCGAGATCTATCCGAAGCAGCGAAGCACAAATTGTGATCAGCGTGTCAATTTATCAACTTTTCTAATTCCTTTTTTGTTGAAAAATGTAAATTAAATTCGCTCGAAAATGTAAACAGTTGTTCATTTACAATTTAACCCAAAGGATATGGTACTATTTTACAAAAGTATGATTCCCAACTCTTACCCAAACATTTTAGATATTACAACTTGTTATTCTGAGAGTCTCTGGATTAAAAAAAAAAAGTTTTCCCCCTTTCTTATTACTTCCTCTATCGTGCATAAACATCCGGAGTTTAGTTGTACCAGTTAGGGTTTCTGGAATAACAAAGTGCATATCGCGATGATTTCGAGGTAAGCTTCCAGACAGTGGAGGGGCATCCGCGATCAAGCTATCGATATATTCCGGTTCCGTGTCACTGGCCGTTCCAGAACGGATATCCGCGGCGAGGGATTATTAGTTTTCCGCTTTCAGAGCGGCTCCGGGGTTTTCATCGAGCGGCATAACAGCGACAACAGTACGTCTAGGCCGTACGTTACGCTCTAGGGGAGCCGCTTCTCTGTCCTCCGGTAGGCGTGGTTGAAATCGGGAGATGATTTATCCTTTGCGAAGCGGTAACTGCCGAGATCCTCGGCTAAACGACCGCGGTCCTTCGTGTATTAACCGTAATGCACTCTGCCGTTGCCATTGTGAGCACTGTATATAACTATACCCCAACCATCCTGCTCGGGCTTGCAGCCCCTCATCCGTTACTCCTTCTTTTTCTCTGTCTGTCTGTCTGGCCAGGCTGTTTCCTCCTCGTCGACTTGACCTGACTTCTCGACTTCGACTTTCTGCGGGTATCCCATATTTTTGACACCGTAATTTCCGAGCAAGTTGATCTCAACGAGGCCACACGAGCTAATGAGGGCATACCATAAACAAATAAACTATATAAAACATATATAGAACCGATAAACAGCATAAAATAATAGGAGCACCTCTTGTTTACGTATTACGAGCAACTGTTATGCGATGAAAATTATGGTTGCAGCCCCTCGTCAATTACTCCTATCCTCTTTCTCTGGCCGTCTGGTCGGGTTCCTTCCTCCTTGTCGACTTCCCGTATCGCGTTGATCTAACTTTCTGAGGATTTTTTTCGAGCTCTTATTTTTAACACACAATTTCTGAGGAAATCGATTTTCATAAGGATACTTAGAGTAATACGGGCATAGTAGTAAAAATGCTCGTACTTCAATATAGGCAGTATGAATTTAATTGTATTTGCTAAAATGTGTCCTACTTTTTTGCCAATCAAGCCAGTTTTATTCGTTAACTAGTTACATATTAATTTTAGACAAACGTCTTTGAACATTTACTGGTCATCTTCATGATGTACAAATTTTTGTAAATATTGGGAAATTAAAATTGAGCGATTAGAAGAAATTATAAACGTAGCTATACATTAGGTATAAAGGCTAGATATACATACTAATTTTGATCTCTTCTTTTGTTTTATTTGTTGCAGATTGATCATGTACATTCGAAAATGGTTAGCAGATGGTTCATAATTTTTGTGCAAAATTAACGTGAAACTCGTCAACGAATAGAACTAGCTTGATCAAAAAGTTATTAAAAAGTTAGAAAATTTATTTCCACGAGCTTAAAACTACGACTTACTCAATGTGACACTAACGTAATTGTTGCTATTTATTTACCATGTATATAACCATATAAATATTTGCTTATTTCATTCCACTATCACGTTTAGGACACATACAAAGTAGATTATCATACTCAACCCAGTAGCCAATCATACTACAACAATAAAGTTTGCTGACATTTGGCAACACACGATATCTGCATAGTACATACGACCAAGATATAATACAGATACAATTCGTGCAACTCAAACGATTATTGACGAAAGTAGTATATTCTTCAATGCCACAGTATTATTATTTTCACGTTAGGGTAAAAATTCTACCATGTCTTCGCATACAAATTAATCCATGCGTGTCCCGTAGCGAGTATAAAATTGACGAATCCACTGGCCTCGTTACTTATTTACGACACCGTAAATTATTTACATTTGCACCGCTTGCAAGCCTTCGTGAAAGAACCAATCATCCAATCGTTGAATTAAAATTGTTACCGTGCAAATATCAGGGTATAGAAATGAAATTACAACGACGATACCCCACCCTCGATACATCGAGCCGATGTTTCGTGCACTTTGTACTCCGGTGAATCCCACTCTATTGTGTCCCGTAATTCCCTTTCCCTGTCGCGATATCCCAACCTCAAGTCACTGCACGATTCTGTCCAATCCACTTCCTTCTTTAATGCGCGTGAGATGCATGAACTTATTGACATTGGTATAGTCGTAAATTTTGATCGATTAGGACCCGCATCGGTTATACCTCGTTTCCTTCCGACAAAGAGGACATCGATAGTATCAAAGTTGAGTTGGTATTTCGAATTCTATAGATTAATTTATGCGTAAAAAAAAGAACAGTGTAATTATACGACAGTATTACTAACGCACATTTACTGTGGTCCGTCTAGTTTTTTAGTTCTTCTTGTGATTGGACAATTTACACATTCCTCTTTTCGCGTTCTTTGTTAATCGTCTCTGTTGCAATTTTATTAATTTTTAGATGACATATAAATGATATTTATAGCGTTGCTATTTTCAAATACCAACTACAGTTCTTAGCATTTTAAGGTAATATGTTCATTGATTAAAATATTTTTAATGTCTTAGAATGAATACGAATAATATCAAATAGTTTTAATAGATTGTACGTACTTCATCCATTTCGAAAAAAATATTTAATTTCCGAAGTATTAAATCCAAATATTATATTTTAAATACTTAAATAGACACAAAATCAATCGTCGTTGCAATCTCTATTTACGTTTTCGATTCATTGATCGGTCGCTTAATTTATTTTCAAATATTGATATTACCTTTTATTATGTTTATTTATGTATATTTCTATTGTAGAAAATAAAATGACGAAGTGCTATTATAAAATTTAACCACCAAGAATTAAACAACACGTAAAATGAAATATAAATACAATGATTGCGAGTAAAGCTTTTCATTTGTAAGACCCAATTACGATGTAAACTACAATAAATATCGTTTACTTAAACACCCAAAACTTAAAAACTCGAACATAGAAATTTCTAAGTAGATATAGAGATAAAAGTATTTCGCGCTCACAAACCTGATCAACGGTTCACTAAACAATCCCACGATGAATCAAGCAATCATGCGACAGGGTACAAACTCAATTACACGAGTCACGCCTCCGATAAATTAAATCAAAAGGGGTCTTCCATCCCAGAGATTGCATCTTGTCGAGGGATTGAATATCGTTATGATTTTTATATCGGTATTATATCAACAAAACTATACCGAAACCGACATAATACCGAAGTACTAATACTTTTATAATACCAAACTGAATTATTTCAGTGTTTTGTTCAAGTAAGAGCAAGAGGAATTATTAAACTGACGAGTCTTCTATAAGAAAATAATCTTGAAAATTCTAATGCAATCAACCCCTGGCCCCGGATATATTGTTCCAGCCTCACACGAATCAGAGTTCTGTCGCCATATTTTTCGAACCGCTCCGCTAATCGATTCTCGAGTTGTTTTGACAATTTCGTCGTGGCTGGTTCCACGAAGGGGTGGCGGAGTCGCTTTTGCTGGCCATATCGACCTCCCAAACGAGATCAGTGTCTCCCATGGGATCGCCTAGACGTGGAAAATTGCACCCCGCGCGACGCAACCGGGGTTCGCCGCGCGTATTTCTCGCAGGCTGTGGCGCGTGCTGGCCCGTCTTTCAAGGGGTCCCATGGCAAAAACGGGGCCCCAGTGAACGCCTCGTAGGCGTGACCCCATATGCCACTTTCGACCATGCAACCTAACCGCTCGTAGGTATGCATTGACGCATTGTGCAGCTAATTTGTCCGAGGGCTTTTGGCCGCCGGCCGATTCAATGCCATGAATCGACGCTCACGAGAATCTTCCGCGGAAACTTTTCGATAGAATTTCTTGGGAAGTGCCAGCAGATGCACTTTCGGATAAGTTAGCTTCTCGTTTCGCCATTCTATCTTGAAACTTGTGTAATCTATTCGAATAAAATGCAGTAGAACATTAACTGGGTCTCACCATACGCTTATTGTATATTCTCCTTTCCAACTATTACGTGTATTTAATATTTAATATTTATTTCTGAATTGCAATTTTAATGCTGGATTACCACCAAAGATTACGGTAATTCTGTAACTTAAATCAATGTGTTCTGAAATAATGGAAAGAAATTATAAACATGATTTACTGATACCTTCTTTTATGTTGTAATTATACCTTTATAAAAGCACTGAAATCTGTTAATATCAAAAATATTATTTATATAAGTGTTAACGAATGGAATAAAGCGTTAAAGACTTTCTCTAAGTCATGGTTCAATTTTTGGAAACAAAAAATTTTTGATACGGAACAATGTCAGAACAGGCGAATAATTTTAAAACTGAAATTTTACAGTTGAGTTAAACTGCGGAAGAATGATTGTCTGAAAAAATGAACGAGAGAAGCATAATCGAAATAAAAAGAATTAAATAATTAACCGTAACGAGAGTGCTTTGGTTGCTATTATCAATTAAACGTAACACTGAATTATTTGTTCTTTAATGTTAAATGTTACGTAAAGACAACTAGGTTTTTTCGATTTTATTGCAGCTTCCATAGACTGTTCGAAGGATTTTCTGAATAATCACTTTGGAAATAGAACGTCGTTCGACGAAGACAAAAATAAAACGTAGTCATCGTGAAAGATGAACTCGCCATGACATTCGAACTTCAACCCTTAGACGATAAAGTTCGTTAGTAACTCATGGAGTTCATCGAATCGATACTTGCCGTTTTAAATAATCTCTTCTTTTAACCGCTTTAATTTTATGCCGTGGTTACGTGTTTCCAAATTAGAAATATGCTGAAACGACAGGGATTAAATAATTCAGACTTGGGGTCAGTTAACCCCATATTTCGTGAATTTATAATTTCGTTTTTTGGAACCGAAATTATTTGACAAACTGTTTCTTGGTTATTAAATTCACTAATGAATTAATTAGCACACGAATTAAATAATGAACCTGTTATTTTTACAAACCTATGTACTAGATGCCCGTATAAGAATAAAGAGTTAAAGGGTGACTCGAACAATGAAAATTTGAAAATGAACTGGATACGTAGATTTTATGATGCACATGAGAATTTACATATTTTATATTTTTTTTTTTTTTGTAACGAATGATGTCGATTAATTCATTATACAACTAATCAAGAAATTAACATTAATATTTGGCTTAAAAAGGAATCAACACGTGATTTTCTCCGTCGGGGAAAAAATGGTCGAGTTTATTGAAGCTTTTCCATCGCACGATAATTGATTTATTTGCTTTCCGGTTTCATAAGATATCAATTTTATGTAAAAATTGTTCCTCCCCGACGAAAACGAGGAACATCAATTTTTCAACGTTACCCTCACTGCTTCCATCAATCCAATACCTAGGTAATTTATGAAAAGGGACTAACAAGTAGATATTCTGTAGGCCGTTGATTATAGAGGCAGAAATATTGTAGTTATTTTGTAGCATCTTATTATATTGTCAAGAACTTAAACGACAGACGTAATGTTCTGAAAAACGGATCACTTACTTCCGGGCTGATGGGAATTCAAACACACCTTGCGATCAGGCGAAACTCCTTATTAGTCTGGCGTGGTTGATCGAAATTGTCCTCCGTAAGTACACCGTGCACGTTTAATTCGCCATAAACGGCGGATGAATAATGAAGACGAGGACTTTGAATATCGTCTTTTAATCCGGTAGCGGCTTCCCTTCTGTAATGGTCGTAGCGTCGCAAAATGGAGCTGGGAAACGGTGGCCTGGTGTGTGCATTTAGAAACGAACGATCTTCCATATATGATATTCGCACGTTTTATTGCCATCTCGATATACACAAGGTACGTGCAGCCCCCGCTCGCTTTCCGCCCCGTCGCACAATGTGACGGATCTAGCAGGACAAAAGTCACAGAAATTTTTATTTTTATTGCAGGATATTGGAAAATGTTTTGAACGATAAGAAACGCATTTCCAAATTGATTTTTTAAAGCCTTTGCTCATTCTGTGGGTTTGTTTTATGAGGCAGCCGTAGTGCATTCACTATAATGAACGTTTAAAAGTCAACTTGTAAGATATTCTTATGTTTTATATCGTATATTTTTTCGTAAAGTATTTTAAAATATAATAAATAAATATTTCATTATTTTATAACATTTTTTTAACGTCTTATACTTGCAGGAATTCTTTTCGAATCGTGTTAGAATACCTTAACTTTACGTAGAGCTACAAAATGGAATTGAAGATGTTTTACGATACGGGATTGTATTGAATGATTACCTATAAAACGAGACCAATTTTAGCTGCCTCGAGGTACTGAAACTCAAAATATTTAACTTTCTTGTAAAACCTGGAATGTACGAAATATACGACTCAAATATAAATAATAATAACATGTTCGTAAAAATTTATTTTGCTAATTAAACAACATATTTTAAGCGAATTATAACTAACTAAACACAAAATACAACTGTACACACTAAGGAATTAAATAAGTAAGTGATCCCTTGTTAATGTTCGCTGGCTTAGGTCCGTGCCGCGAACGTTATCGAGGGAGGTATATTATTCCAGAAATTGTCTACTCTTATCTCTGTTAGGTTTGATCGCATTACAGATAAAAGTAAGAAACAAAAATTTATATGTATATACAGGGTGTTGGGCCACCCCTGGGAAAAATTTTAATGAGAGATTCTAGAGGCCAAAATAAAATGGAAATCAAGGATATCAATTTTTTGATTGAGGCTTTGTTAAAAAGTTACTAACAAATTACATTCAAAAATTTCAAATCGTTCTGGAAAAATTATTTTCGGTTGCGGGGGTCAATTACAATCATTTTTGGTGAATACACATACTTCCGAAATCCTACCCACTTTCGAGAAAAAAATTCGAGTAAGTGCTGAAAGTTTTGGGTGAAATAAAAGACTTTCGAATCGTCTTGGAAAAATTATTTTTAGTTGCAGGGGTCAATTGCAAGCATTTTTGGTCAATAGACATACCCCCGAAATCCTACTCAGTTTCGAGAAAAAAATTCCTTACCGAAAATATAATTTCCGGCCAGAAATGTCTGCCCGAATTTTCATGCGAATCTTTAAAACGTCATAACTTCTGAACGGATTGGACGATTTCAATGTTTAAAAAAGCAAACTACGCGTATTTTGGTGGAGAATATGTACAAATCGCAAAAATATTCGAAAAGTTGATCCTTGACTCCGTAAAATGGGAAAAACCCCATAAAAATGGTCCAATTTTCAAACAGCCATAACTCTTACAATTGTGAATATATTTCAATGAAACTTTTTTCTGAAGTAGAGCTCATGGGTACCTACAAAAAAGTATTAGACAACTTTTCTGTAGGGCGTCAAACAAAATTACTAAAAATCAAAAATGAATTTTTAAGAAAAATCGACAGGGGGTAGGTGCCTAAATTTTTCGGCGAAAAAAAAAATTTGAAATCGTTTAAAAAAAATTATTTTCGGTTGCGGGGGTCAATTATAATTATTTTTTGTCAATAGACATACCTTCGAAATCCTAACCATTTTCGAGAAAAAAATTCGGTATGGGCGGAACTTTAAACGTTAATAACTTTTTAACGAAGCCTCCATCAACAAATTGGTATTCTTGATTTTCGTCCTATTTTGGCCTCTAGAATCTCCCATTACAATTTTTCCCAGGGGTGGCCGAACACTCTGTATGGTTACATGTAATATTTTATTCAAAAAGACTATATTTATTGTATATAATTATTATGCAAATGTGTGTAGTTTCTCGTTAATGTTTGCTACTTCTTCCCTCGATATTATTCGCGGAATCATCCCCATCAATTTCTGGAACTGCGTCGATGTGGTGAATATTACAAGCCTGGTCATCAAATATTCACACGCGGGACTAACCAAACTTCTTCAAAAACATGGAACAGAAAATTCAACAAAAAAATAATTCGTTTAAAATATGTTGTTTAATTAGCAAAATAAATTTTTTTACGAACATGTTATTATTATTCATATTTGAGTCGTATATTTCGTACATTCCATGTTTGACAAGAAAGTTAAATATTTTGAGTTGCAACACATCGAGGCAGCTAAAATTGGTTTCATTTTACAGATAATGAATCATCCAATACAATCCCGTATTGTAATACATCTTCAATTGCATTTTGTAGCTCTACGTAAAGTTAAGGTACTCTAATACGATTCAAAAATATTTCTTGTAAATATAAGGCATTTAAAAAATGTTATAAAATAATTAAATATTTTTTGATTATATCTTAAAATACTCTACGAAAAAATATGCGACATAGAACATAAGAATATCTTACAAATGGACTTTGAATCATTATAGTGAATACATTACGGCTGCCTCATAAAACAAATCCACTGGTCAACTTTGGACGGTTATCACGATCGTTAGGCTTTATAAAATCAATTTGGAGATGCGTTTCTTTTCGTTCTAAACACTTTCCAATATCCTGCAATAAAAATTAAAAGATTCTGTGACTCTTGTCCAGCTAGATTGGCGATTTGTCACGCTGTGGCGTCGCTGCAATGACGACGATGCAGCTACGGTAATTGCACGGTCAATCGATAGAACGTCGTCGTAACGTGGTGCTCTCGATGGAGCATCGCTTAATGTAAATTATCTACAAGTACGACCTACACTCGTATGCCGAATACAGTCTGTGCCCGGGGTCGGCAACCTACGTCTCCCGAAAAAGTCAGATTCGCGAACCCAAAACGTAAAGTCATGCCCAATTTGCCAGGAAAGTGAGAAGAAAAGCTTGCTTCTTCGTTAATAAAAAATAGAAGAAGCTTTGCTATTGCGTATTTGTAACGACGTCTCTGCCAGTCGCGTACTGGTTCTATTTAGGTCAAATCTTCGGGGGATGCTATTGCTTCAAACTACTAGAAAACGAATCGTATTTATGTTTTTTTGGGAAAAGAAAAATGTCGTTGACCAGCTTCGAAGTCATGTGGAGAGCCTCATAAATTAAACAGAAAGTCACAAAATCCCACTGGATAATTAATCAGAAAACATTGCGTGCTAAATATTTAAATTTTAAGAAGCAATGTCAGTTTGAACAACATTTGTTGGAGGCAGGAACTAGGACGCGTTATACTTCTGTGAAGTTGAAAGCAAAAATATAAATTCTTCGGAATTTCATGATCTTAAAAGGTTTTTAAACATCGTAAAACCTGCATCTTGAAAAAAGAAATCAATTCTGGGACTACAAATTTCAGAAATCAAACTCATTTACCTAAACTACAAAAAACCAGCAGACAACAAAATAATAGTGTCCGTGATACGTAAATTTAGATTACAAGCAATTTGAAGCTTTTCATGTGGAATTTCGGATCGAAACTTTTGTGCAAAGATTGCGGCTAATAGTATCACAGAAAATATTTTCTCGAATTTATATAAACTTGGTATTTCATGCAAAAAAAGCATCGATGTTTGGAAATAAATATTCAACTCTCCCCAATAATAAAATATACAATGAGCAAATTAAGAACCCAACTAAATGATGATCCTTTAAATGCAGTATCTAGCTTCGTTTAACTAGTCACCTCTTATTCAGGGATTTTTGCTCAACAAACAGCGTCAAACTTGTACAAATTGATACGAACTATGATTTCGTGACGTGATGTTGCTTAAATTAAATAAACATCGTTAATAGTTCATTACGTTTTATTATTACTATTTTCGTTTATAAACTATGAATTCCGACATGGCCGTTGGCCGTTGTTTAAAAGAAGGTTGCAGACCCCTGGTCTACGCGGTACGCTGTGCCATCACTATTTACATGATTCTCTACGGATGCGGTTTATTTACAACTCATCTCGGGTGCTGTAGAAAATTGGGCGATTTCGAGGCCGACTCGGTATGAAACGCAAGAGCAAACGACGAGGTAAGAATTTCAAGCGACATTGAAAACGATCGGAAAGATGTTTGTTACTCGAGTGTTGCCAAAACTTTTAGTTTGTAGAATTTCTGTTACAAAGAAATCCAGCGAAACCGTGTTCGAGTTGTTAAGTTACAACTATCCGATACATTACTGTATTACTTCAAAGTATGAGAACATCAGTAACTTTTTTGAAAAAATGTAAGTTGAATCGACATAGCTGTAGTCTGTTAAACTCATTAATAAATCAAGTAAACTTGCTACTTGAACAACAAAGTAACTGGAATCGATACTATTGCCATTAACATTTACGACTTTCAGGGCTAATTTCGTATCACACGTAAGTTTTACAATGTCTTTTTCGATTCTTCCTCGCAGTTCGTCCTCACGAGTGTCATTTAAGGAAACTTCTAACCATCGCATCGGTTCCAACGTAAATGATTTTTCACTATACACACGATAGTATCTTCTCTCCGCTACGAATTCACTCAGGTTGTTCTCTCAATGTTCTTCTCCGAGCGGTAATGTCGATGCATCATAATTAGAATTAGTATACCAGCGTCCAAAGTGCTGTTTAGCAACTCTATCGCATCTCTTACAGTCTACGAAGGCTCTAAAACTTAAAGGCTCCGACAGTCACCATTCTAATCGCTACAGAGTAGGGATCGTAACTGTAACTCGAAACTGATTAAGTTTCTAACCCAAACAACTTGACTATTCTTGCGTAAGGATACGTGGTAACCTGAATAATCTTATAGCAGGTTACAGTAGCGAATTAAATTCTGAAAGTGATCGATCATACTTGAATGCCGTAAAAGTTGTAAAACGATTATTCGCCGGTATACAATTTATATCGGGATTCAGACGATATTACGATTATAAGAACAACCGAAACTAATTAATTATATGTACAAGGGAATGCATCGAATACCGTCCGTTTGAATATGCGTAGAACGTGTGAATGAATTTTTGTAAAACAAAAGAACTGTTAGTATTTTTCAGTTTTAATGTTCAGTACTATTTTCGTCACGAGTAACTATTTACATTGAAGTCTGATAAATTTCACCCAGCTATCTATTATCGAGTAACCTTGAACTCATAGGTCGTTGGAATCGTGTAAATACCCTATTTCATTACGAATAGAAAAGTATAGCACGCCATTTAAAAAAATGTAGTTGACCTTAAAATCTTCAAGATCCCCCCACCTGTAAAAAAATTGTTACTAGCCAATTTCTCGCGGACGCAGAGTACATACTACGCCACACATAATCTGCTATGAGCGATCAAAGTTGCATTTTATACTATTTAGAAATGTTCACGGTTATCACAAGTTAACCTAAATTAGACGTTACGATCCCTGCTCCAGAATGAAAACCATGCAAGCCATTCGTCGACCACAGCGATAAACACCATTACCATTCTGAAACGATCGCTATGTTCTCCAACTCGCGTTAAGTCCACAGTTCGGATCGGCAGCGTTCACTACCTGCCAGAAGAGCTGAGCCCACCCCGATGAGACGGCACCGTGAAAGCTCTCAGGCCAACGCCAACCCCGATCCCAACGCCGCTGCTCAACGGACCTTGCACCTGCCCGCTTAGATTGATGGACGAGTTCACCAGTCCAAGTGCATCGCCAAGGACCGAGGAGGACGCACCGGAAGCTTGACTGTCGCCAGCAGGCCTGACCCTCGGTGACCTGGCGCACTTCTCCAAGTGGTGGTGATGGGACCTAACCGCTAGCCGGCTGACGTGCACCGGAATCGGGACCACGATTCTGGTTCCGTTGCCCGAGTGTGGACCAGCCGATCCGTTGTGCCTGTTGGAGACTCCAGCGGTCGCCATACTGGTCGCTCCGGAGCCAACGCCGCCGCCACTCAAGCCAGCCTTCACTCTCTTCCACTTCGCGCGACGATTCTGGAACCAAATCTTCACCTGGACCTCCGACAGCTTCAGAGCGTGCGCGATATGGGACCTCTCGGTGAGGCTGAGATACTTCTTCGCGTGGAATTCTCGTTCCAGCTCCAGCAGCTGTTCGGACGTGAAGGCTGTCCGTCTGCGTCTGGCTTTGTTGTTGCTAGACCCGGTCGCCGAGCTGCTCTGCCCGTTCTCCAAGGAACCGCCAGGACTCACGTTGCTGGAAGCGTTGCTGGACATCGCGTCGGCTGCGTCGTGGCCATCGCCAGCGACGCTCAGGCCTCCGCTCTCGTCCTCGCTCTCTGCCGAGACACGACCGTTCTCCGATCCTGAAACAAGAAAATGATTCCACAGTATAGTTAACTGAGCCGAATCTAAGTGACGTGTTACTTCTAAGCGCATCATTTTTGGTTAACACAGTCCCTGCTAAGTCTGTTTTTGTCTTGCAGCGGCTTGTTGTTAAGAAAAGTGAAGGAGAGAATTTTGTCCTGAGCCTTCTAGTGGGACTCATCGGTAAGGCAATCCTTGCATGTCCTCCTTTAGATTACAATCATCAATTTTATTTGAGAAACGAAACGATAAATAAAATCTACGCTAACGAATGGATAAAATTTTCAATCTATTCATTGCATATTTTAACAATGAGATGAACTTAACTTTTCTTAATATTTAATATGTATGTTTCTAAATTTTGTAATATGAATTTTTACTCATAGAAATTTACAAATGCGAAAATTATCGCCGCAGACTAATTGTTAATGCCATTTTCACGTCACGTGTACCGAAAATGGTATACACTTAAGGTTCAATAAATCTTGAAAATTTATGTTTTTCTGTTTGTGTATTGAAAATTAATTGTTTATCGCTTCATCGTTTAATGAAAATCGAAAACGGTGAACCACCGGTGGTATATATGGCATTGAACATATTAATCGAAGATTATAACTATTTAAACGAAACAACAATTTTATAAATATATTTAACAATATTTTAAGAAAATATTAATATACTAAAATGGCCAGTACAGTCTATCGACCTATTAAGTTTCGTGGAGTTTTTTACTATTTTAATTATTTGAAGACAAAAATTAGAAAATCGAATGATTATATTTCTCTAAACCCTGTTATTGATAATTACACAACAGACTAAACACAAATTGTTTAGTTTTCAAAAATCTGTTCACAACAAATATATATCGTACATGTTACATATTTGGTATCTTTTTTATTACTAAAATAAATTAATGTTATAAAACTATACGACACGTAATATTGTTTGCTCTTTAATTTTATGTATTTCTTGCGTTAAAATGTAGAAATAAATGATTATTACAGATGCTTCTACTTGAGATTACTACATCTAAAAATAACTAGGTCCATCTTGGAACTTTCTAATTAATATAATTATTGAACAAGTATGAAAAATAGTTTTTTTCAACACATTTCATTTCTCCTTAACTGTCCGATTACTGGGGCAGTTACCCTATTCGGGACATTAGAGGCGCGTCGCAACTGCTTGAAAATTTTCTACGTTCGATATGTTCTATCGAAGTCAGTGCTGCGCTCTGAAAGTCGTTATGAACTTTTAATTTCATAAATCTAGCACTGAAACGCTGCCCGCTTAGCCATTCCGTTTCAAGTGGCCATAGCTCCTTGCCTTTTATAAAGCACACTTTCGACTCATCCGTTACTCATGAATACGTTAACTGCCGCGTCATTAAGTCACTGAACGGTTACACCGCGGCTCGATGGAAACCGATTAACATCGGTATAGTTAAAGAAGAAAAAGATTTAATATGCGGGACATACGAGCCGTTTCGACCTGGAGCATAATGCTTCTGGATCGAAGTTTCGCTTTGTGCCTCTATTATTTTCCACGTGTGCCTTTCCTTCCCTTCCATTCTCGCTGGCCAGGTGGATGCCGCGCGGTTGCTTTAGACGATGCTGAATAAAGTAACATTATATTACAACTTTAGCCGCTTTCTGTTCATTTCAGTCATCGTCCCGACAGAATATTGACGCTACTAGCAACGATTCGTGAAACGATAATAGTAAACTGGAAAAACTTGCTTACGAAACGGTCGCGGGAAAAGCGTGAAAATCGATGAAAAAGTGCAACTTAACCCTTTGTGTGCGATATTGACAGAGCTATTTATAAAACAAAACAAAGAAAATATTGACCAACGTAGTCAAACGCGTCAAAGGAAAGACGACGACAAGCCAGACTCGACAAATATTGTATTCTGGAATCGTTTGAGTAACATGTTCGAGAGATCACGATATCGAAAGGAAAGCGAACGATTCGGTTAGACACGAACCAGACGCGAACAAGTCTAATAATGTCGGACGTGTAACCGTTACGCACTAGCATCTGTGATCAATTATAATCCTCGGACGCGGCGACACATGTCGAATCTGTCACCTTGTAATCTCTGAAGACTCTATCTGGTCTGCAACTATAATACATTAAAACTCTATTGACGTTGGTTTTTCGCCACAATTTTTCTATAAATAATTTTATATATTTAAAAAAATAAGTATCCAATATGTTTCGATTATTTTTCTTACGAAAAGACATCGTTTATATCCTATTTTGTTTATAGTTGTCCATTTCAATCCTCTTTAAAACAATCTAAACGAAATGTAATGCAAAGGAATAAGGATAAAGAATAACTAAAAAATTTATTGGATAAATATTGAATTTTTTCTTAATTGAAAAGTTCGAAACAAGATTCTAATAAAATTTGTTCTCATCGTCATCGAAAGAAAAAAAGGCACAAAATATTTACAACCTGTATTTAAAGAACAAACGAATTATCAAACTCGTGGTGTATTCTGATTTGGTGGTGTGCCGATTCTCGTTCGGCGATTGCTATCGAACGATGAATTATCGCAGATGTTGCTCGTACACTTTGCCCAGCCCGCTGATATATCCACTGTTTAATTCACAGTTATCGCAACTGCAATTTGGAACCACGCAAATGTTACCACATCGACGGCTACCCACCCGTGACTTCCCGAGTTTATAGCTTCCCTCTTTTATTCATTTTCGTGTTTACGATTCTTCCGGGTCTTTGACTAAGCGGTACGTAGAACTCTAAGGTGAACCAGCTGCGTAGGAGTTTGATGCACCCGCTTCTTTATTAATTCAGAGAGTTTCGATTGAATGGGCCATACGCTTCCGCGAGCGAGACGAACTCGCGACGTTCTCGAGAGTCCCTCGGACAAACGTTCGGGCGTTGTCCCCTCGTAGTCTTTACACTTTATGCAGAAATCGAGTTGATCGATCCGCTTGAATAGTATTATTACATTTCTATTCGCTTTCTCCGCTATTAAGGACGTGGTCGAATAGAGTAATCAACAATCCGAACATTTATCCAAAGCTCACGAATTATTAAAGATACTTTTAAGCCTCTCCACTACTAAGTACCCATTTAGATTGTCAGTCGAAAGCCTGTAGGTGATTACTATTATTAAACTGTGTATGTTTAGGCACGTGAGATATACAAAGAACTCAAATTTTTGTAACGTTTAAACAAAAATATAGACAACTTGTTTTTAGTCTGTTGTATATTTACCAATAACAGTGTTTGAAATAACATAGTTATTCGATGACTAAAACAAGTAGGAAACTCCGCGTTTCGACCTGTATATTTTTAGAATTCCTTCGGGGATTGTTAACAGATCAAAGAACATGGGGGAAAGTATTGTATGATGAACCATATGGTTGTTCAATTATAAAAGACTAGGTTAAAGTGATGCAGATCGTTTTACAAAAGACTAGAAAATGTTAAACGCTAAACCATCCCTGCTTTCTAAAAGAACTATGTGGTCAACCTTAGTAACGATCGAGCAATACCAAAGATTATAACACGAGCGATTAAATATTTTAATGAAATATAAGAAATGTAAATGGTCAGGAAATGAGTGACATTTAAGTAATTTTTGATTTAACCATTTTGCTGCTAAAAAGTTTAGAAATAACATAGACTAACAGTGTTTTATGTTACTGTAATACCTTGTTATTCCATACGAATAGTTATTTAAATCTTCCTGATTTCAGTTTTAATTCCTCAGACAGAATGTGATCTTCAATTTTTAACTCTTTGCGGTTCTATGTCAACCTAGACACAACATCATACTTAATTCCAACCCCTTCGACATAGAATCTTGTAACTACTGTTATATCTGTCTTCTTTTAATATTCTGACTCTGTGCAAATCATCTGATAATTATTTCATCACTATTTGTGCTACTGTAGAACCTCGATTATCCAAACCCTCATTAATCGAACGATATAGTCTAAGAAATAAATAAAATCTCGTTAAGAATTATGTTTTCTTTTCTGCTGTATTTCTTCGCCAGTCCACAGAAGTTCAGATAAAAATATTACAATTGAATGGCTAAATGGCGATGGGTTCAATTATATAAGTGAAAAGAAAGTTGTGGAACAAGTCAATAAATGGAACGAATGTAATGAAAACAATGCAGAAGAAGAAGACAAAAAGATGCTAAAAACAAGTTTAAAATATTTTATAACATTAACAAAAACCACTGAAATAACAGCTAAAAAAGATTAGGATACTAGAATCAATATTGAATAAAATTGTTTTTAAATAAAATCATATAGTCTTCTTTAATAATGACTGTGTCATGTTTTGGTTTGAGTGATCAAGATTTAACTATATAATATATGGTATAATAAGGATTTTAACTAAAACTTGAATATAATTATTCTATATTTACAAGAAACATATAAAGATTGTATTCACCAACCGAAATATGCAAGATCTACTGAAATGAAATTTTTACATGAGATATTAAAAAAATACTGTGTTATTTTATTAAACAATATTGTCTCAGTGATCATATGGAAACTGACGTAAAGTGCTGCAGCAAGAGAATTTAATTTACCATGAATTTTATAAGATTCTATTATCTACTACTAGAGATAATGATATGATCGATGAAACATTCTAATACCGTATCATGGACTGTAGGAAAGATAAATAAATGATCAGAGCATAAGTAACGTTCGAGCAGTAGTGTATGGTCTCAGGAAACACTTTTACGCGACGATATCAAACTCTTGAAACTTTTGTTTAACTGCTTTACTGTTGAAAATTTAGCAATAACTAAAAGTTTCTCCTGTTTCTACTATACTTCCTAAATCCATATACAAAAGAATTTTTAAATCATTGTTTTTGTATCAGAGTTGAACAGAAAGGAATTACTGTGCGATTAAAAAATGAAAAAGTACTGCAGTTTTTATTAGAACTAGTAACGTATATTATGACTCTAAAGTGACATACTCATTATTTACATTTTTTAAACTCAATTTAATTTCATTGCAAATCAATTATTTTGAAACAGTAGCGTGGCCCATAAGCAATTTGTAATTATCTGGTTTACAATTTCTCAAACGAGAGTAAATATAATTGTGTTTATTAAATTTTCAATTTGTACTCTATTGTAAGTGTTTACCAATAGATCTGTATAGCTTTTTCAGAAACCAAATGTAATTTATTATAACTACTATTCTATAGTAATTTATATATATAGTTATAATGACTCAAATTACATTTGGTTTCTGAAAAAGCTATTTATATTGGAAATTTAATAAACACACACATCCAATTATATTTACTCTTGTTTGAGATTGTAAAACAGCTGTTCCTATATTGTTATATGTACATATATATTTCGCGATTATTTCATTCTTGAAATAAAACTATTATCTTCCCAATTCATGAAGTAATAATTGCGGATTTAGAATAATGAAATAATACATGTGTTTGAAAAATGTATAGTTTCGAGATTCGTTAGAACATCAAACGAAAAATCTCCTTGCATTACTGAAATACATTATCATCGTAAAATATATTCATCAGTATTTTGCATATTCAAGCATGCATATTTGTTCGTCGTTTAAAATCTACTGCGCTCCCTGAAAGAGACATTTATAGAGCAACTTCGAGCGAGTTCATTGCAAGCTAGTTGAACGGAAATAAAAAAAAACTTGGAATTTTTGTATCTAAAGCATGAACGAACTACGACCATCTATAGGATTCCAAACTTCGAGCGTTTGTAGAAATTTGCGCATACAATGTAAACTTTGTCGAGCGCACGTTTTTGAACTCGAAGAAGTTCAAGCGACAGACATTAATTCTTCAAGCTCCAGAGTTCGGAAAGTTCACGTATAGTCGTATATTCTTACGGAATCAGGGGTTGATGAACCCAAGTTTTCGCATGGTTAGAGCCTTCTTCGTTTCCAAAGTTACATCGTATCCGCGATTATTAGGAAATCTGCATCGTCGAACGATCTCTCGAGACCACTGTCGGCCGAAAGATTGGCGATCCGCCAAATCGGAGTTCGATCCGGTTTCTGCACCCGTCGGAATGGCGCGCTCTATCCAGACCTATGCGTCTTCGTGACATATTCCTCTCCAACGGACGTCTTGAAAAATGGAAACAGATGTATTCCCTCGGCGAACAGATCTCTTTTCGCGATCATATTCGAGGATCTGGCCAAGAGAACATGCTAAATACAAGCTACATAAATTAGGAGTAACAGCCACCTGTAGTCCACCGAAACAGACGAAACCAACGTTTACACCTTTTTGCATTACAGCAGATCATGCACCCCTTAAAACCATTTAATTTTTATCTCAAACATTTTCCGATATCATCGACACTTTTCAAGATATTCGAATGGATAGAGTTCGTGAGACATATTGTATAAAAAATAAATTAATAGCTTGAAAAGGAAAACAGATGATTCTATTTTTATTTTTCTAAAATAAAAGTGGTTTAAGCGTTCGAAGTAGCTATCGACAGATTTTTTAAATTATTAACTCAATAGTTACAGTTTTTCCAATTACGGAATTGATTTTAGCGCTTTGATAAACACTTTTTCTTTGAGATATCTCTATAGAAAAGAATTGTACTGGTTTAGTTTTCGCCAAATATTTTTTCCAGTTTTACTTAAGTTTCGAAAACCTTTTGACAATGAGTATTGTGGAGACGTGAACATTATTTTGTATGGACCAGTATTGTGTTAACATTCCTTCAAAGATTGATTGATTCTGGACTTTTCTAAATTTGCCAATAAATACAATTTAAATATGTGGTAAGTCGTTTGACCGAATCTACGAGTTTATAGGCATACATTGTTACTTGTTGGTCATTTCTAAGCAGAAATTTTAACGTTACCTATTATTATATAAATTATATACACGTAGTGTGAACAAAAACTTCTAAAGGGGGCCCGCATATGTGGCTGACACATCGTGGTACAACATTGTCTCGTTCCTTGCACCTGCCCAGCTGCTATCATTTTCACCTATTCTTTTTTTAAATACAAATTATTGAACTTGTACCGACACAACATGAAAAATTAACGTAAAGCGTGTGTTAAAAATTTGAATGCAATTTTCAATAAGGCTAGGTTTATGATGGGGACGTGACTTCTTCGTTATTTTAAAAATTAAGAATTTTACTGTACTTTGGATAAGTCTAAGAGACTCTCACTATAATTTAGTATAATTTCATAAACTACACATAAGTCAACTAAACATTACACTAAATAAATAAATAAGATCAATTACTTGTTTTAGAAAAAATTTCATTTTGTCGAAAAGTCATTTGATAACAACAACACAATTTCGTGTTTAAAATTCTCAATTTATACATGTAAAAAAAAAATCATTTTCAACACCTAAATAATTTTTTAATATTACATAAATTAACATCTTTGTTATTATAAATCTTGGTTTCCATTAATGTTCATGAATTAAGAATTTTAAACATGAAATGACGTTGTTGTGTACTGTAAAATGATTAAAGTTTTTAGATTACAATTTTATTTTGTTATACATTCCCATTCTTTCCTGTATTATTTTCTAACAAGTGCAATCAAAACGATGAATACAATAAAAAAATCAAAAATATTATGATTGGGGAAAATAAAATATTCCGAAGTAGGAGATACGAAGAAAAAGTTTAAACAAAAGGTACACCTTTTCTTCAAGTCTGCAAAAGTGTGTGGAAATAATTACTAAAAATTTCTTTTTTTCAAATTATATTCACAAAGTATTCTTATAAATGAGTTTTTACAATTCGTAAACTTGTGCAAAAATACTGTTCCAAACGATTTGTCTACACACTTGCACAATTTATGTGTTCTATTCAAGAAACTGCATTTCACGTTCTGCCAATATTTTAAATCCAGAGATATTATACATCAATAATTCACACACAAGGAGTTATGTAGGTTACATAGACACGGTCATATTTACTGGAGAATATTTATTTATTTAGTAATCTATCGCCGTCGAACTAATTTGACGAGTTATATTAGAGCTTGGTTGTTAATAAAAATTAAACGAAATTTTAGTCGAAGGAAAGGTCAATATATTTCGCCAATGAATATTTCATTTTAAGACATCTAAATTTATTTCATGAAAAGTCGCTGTCTACATTATACAAGTTCCTTAATAAATTTTAATACTGTCGAACCGTTATAGATAAATGTCCAGAGCAATGATTTTTAATTTGGAGCTCGCAGATTTTGAATTTGTTCAAAGAATCATTAAATATTTATTTCTGTTGAATATATTATATTTAAAAATATTGATTTTACCCTTTCAGTGCTCTGATATGGAATCACAAGCTTTCTTTGTAAAGTTTGAAACATTGATGGCAGTGTTAGGTACCAAATATTGATAAAGCTACCAAGATGTAGTTGTAATTCAAAATTCTTTATCAATTTTATTAGATAACAGATAGCAATCATTTTTATCTAACATAAACTTTTATTTAGTGGAAGAGTTTTCGAGCAATTTAACGAATCACTGATTTATAACAAAACTAAAGAGGAATTAATTTAACAAATATCCTAGAACGTTATTTTAAAAAATGGTTCATGAACAAAAGAAAACTTTACTCTGCACTTTTAAGGAGTTTCATTAATCCCCAAAGTTTGTATTCATAATTTATTTGCACCTTGTAGTTACTTTTCTAGAATGTTCTGCAGATTATGTAATTTTCTTATTAAACATTGATGAAGTTTGAAAGGTTATATATTTTTGGGAAGTTTTTAAAATGTTTCAGGAAGTTGTATTATCAATTGGGATAGATACAGAAGATCTCAAGTGGGGTGGACTAATAAAAAATTGCGAATAAAATTTGAGATTTCATTTATAAAAATAGAAATATTAAAATTTTAATAATTGGTCAACATGTTCAACAGATACTTTTGAGGCGATTTTTAGAAAAAAAAGAGTGATACTATTTTTTTTTATTGTACATAATTACAAAATTAAGGCAAATACATACACAGCTAGAACTGCACATTTGTAAACAGAATTAAAATAGTTTAGAATGCTTCTCCTTAAACATATTTGTAGAAACAATTTCAATTTTTCATCTTAAGTAACTATGTACAATAAAAAAAATGGTTCAAGCAAATGTTATTCAGTTTGATAAGAGCAATCCAAACAACAAAAGGTTAATACCATCTTCAATTGCCTCAAAAGAATTTGTAATACATGGAGAAATTAGCTTCAATAGATCATTTAATTAAAGAAGGAAATAAATAAAGTCGATGTTTTCATTGGTTTTTGAGAAGAGAGCTTAGAACATATTTGGACACAGTTTAAAAAACTGTCTCAGATCGAGCAAATCCCTCACTAGGTCGGGCTATTAACAAATATCGATTAATCGAAGGGTCCAACTCTGACCGTGCCGTAAGGGGACATTCGTTTTTTTTCGCTAGAATTTGGGTTTTACTTGCGAAGAGCGACGCAAAGAGATCCTCCCTTGTCGTGTCGTCCGCCATTGGGGTTCATGATGGGTAATGAATAAGAAAAAAATCGAGAACTGCAGAATCTGCGAGAAAAGCGAAAATCCTATGAAGACAAATTGCTTCGTTTCGTGTTGTCCCTTGTAGGTGGAAAAACGTTACGAATTAAAAAAGTTTGGATTATATAATAATTACGAAATCTGATCTTAAAAGTTCATTGTTAAAGTAAAACTACTCCTATTACTCTTGTTGAATTCTTATGGTTTAGTAGAAAAAGTTTAAAAAGGCCACATTCACAAAAATTGGATGCTAAAAGAGGATATTTAATTTTCTTCTCTTTCATAAACGTTCAAAAATTTTAATTCGATCGAATAATTCGACAACGATCATTTTTACTCTTTATGATTAATATTTCAATAAAAAAAAGTATGTACGAGATTTTAGTGTTTTAAGTTTTAAATATTAAAACTTACTTTTTTTTATTTCACACACCTTATATTGGAACCACCCGTTTTAATTCTGCTTACGTAACTGTTATATTATAAATGATATTAAACAATCTTTCAAATAAAAGTTGTACTGCTTTCGAAGGCCTGCAAATTAATAGGAGAATATGTTTAAAAATAAATTGATTATTTAATCATTTATTAACTTATGTTTATATAGCTATTAAATTATAAAAGAAGTTGAACACTATTGCGAGTAAAAGTCATACTTTTCCTAGATGCCTGCATATCGACAAAATTCTTGAAAAATTTTGAATTTTATTTGCAACTCTATTCTAAGATCTGTATTTGAAACATTTTACAATTATAGCCTTTATAAATTAAAATTTACATAAAGATAAATAAAGTGGTATGAGGGGTGGCTTCTTCTTTAAGAATGAAAACAGGAAAATTTTATTCTCGAGTAACGAACAAAGATGGTAGATTCACTCTATACAAATTCGATTGTAAAATCTAATTTATAAATTAATTAATGAATTAAATCTGCATAGAAGTTTACATATTAATCTAAAGTTTGTATTCGTTATTCGCGAACAATCCAACTCTGGTTGAAAAGTAGCAACAACGAAGTAAACATAATTCTTGGATCAACCCTGGGTAAGATTTGTGTAAAATTTAAACAAAACCGGTGTCTGATAGTTTCAAGTAATTCCCTGTCTCTGCCTCGTGTAAGGTCTGACGCAATTAAAGGTAACAATTATAGAAACCGCGGAAGAGCGTGACGGTTTCTCTCTGACGGTGTCGCGAGTCGATAGATGTTATTTCTGGACCCGTTACATACATAAATTTTCAATCGCTGCCATTAACTGTCTTTCAGACGGTCTCGAGTCTGACGTCATGTGAACCTTCGATCGAGACGGTTAGCTATTATTTAGCCACTTTGCCTCCAAATAAGCAGTGCTACATAATGAGCAGACAGTATTCGCTGGGTTAAACACAGAATATTTCTATTATTTATGCGAATAACAATTCTGTGTCAATTGTAAAATCGTAGAACAGATCAACGTTGGATTAAATTTACGTTAGCAAAGATTTTGGTCGTAATTAAATACAAATTTAATGCTGTGAGAATATCTGCAGTTTTAATATTTCAATGTGTTTCATCCATCTGTTAATAGATCTAGGTTGACCTAAATACGGTATGTGATTTGAAATATTATTTGATAAGTTAAATGTCGATGTAAAATACATTTGAATGACATGATTAGTGAATCATATGATATGATCATATGATCAGAGATAGTGCTTTTTTCCATTTTCCGTTTATATGTCGCATGCTAAAATGCAACAGGAATTATTTTTACATTTGTAAAAGATACATTTGGGGTAAGCTGTTACGATAACAACCGAGTCGTCGGAACAAGTAACCTCAATTTACATATGTGGCAATGTTTGCAGATACTTTCTTTATATATTAAAATATTCTAATAGATGCTATTACAATATGTTATTAAATATTATTTGATTTATAACGACAGAACAACAGACGATATTGACATTAAATAATCGAATACGACAAAAAAATAATGACTGCGAAATATTGACTTACCTGATAAGTGGCTACCTTTTGTCTAAAATTACACAATTCGCTATCACGGACGCTATTAAAATGTTTGACAGCGTGGCGTGATTAGTTTATGTTTTCAAAATAATTGAAAGCATTATCTTTTTTTATCTTAAAGATATAACCGTCGGAACAACCCCCGGAACTTCCTACCCCGATCTCCCCCACTTCAAATAAGGATTTTGTATTAAAAAGAATATACGGTGCCTCTTAAAACTTAAAAGCACCCTCTAATTTTTCCGATCACCATAACAAACGTAGTTTCAATTAATTTATTTAAACCTTCCGATCTTTAACTAGTTTTGATCGTCCACAGTAATATACAAGTTGGTATTTATGCTGCACAAACTGAAAATAATATAAAAAAAAATAAACTTGAAAACCTAATGACGAAAAAGAAAATTACTGTAATAAAAAATTGAATTGGATCACACAATGAGAACGAGAAATAAACTCATATGAATTTGAATCGTACATGTACTTATTAATCAGTCACGTTTCTCTTCAATTTACTTCAATAATTTTACAGTTTTATAAGTTTAATTTGCATTTTGTGTTCTGTACATTTTTTACATTTTTTTTAATTTGTGAATCCAAATATAATTACAATTTAACACTTCCTCCCCTCTCCATGAATGTAATACAATATGTACACGTAAAACATTCTTGAAAAAAAGTGTAAAATTAAGACATTTGTTCACTGTTATATTGAAAAAATTAACTACAATTTCGTCAAAGTTTTTCTTCCTGCTTTTCAGTTCAATTAATTCAGAAATCAAGTATTTTTAATAGAGCATATCAATTTTAAATCCAAATTAATCGTCACGTAATTTAAATTAGAATAAGTTAGGTCTGGGTTAGATCAATATTAACTTCATTGTAGGTTCAAGAATTTCAAATTGGGTTCCATAGATTTTCAATAATAAATCAATCTGAAGATAGAACGATTTCTGTTACAGCCTGTTTAGATATAACTTAAGAAATATGAATAAAATTTAATTGAATTCATGGTTTCGAAAGATCGCGATATCAAATTAGTAAAGTGTAGAGCACGCTGTTAATTAAATCTATCAAGCTCTGATTCGATCTTCCATCTCCATCCGGTGCGATAATAATTAATTCATTATATCAATCCATGGAGAATAGCCATTACGTGGTTTCCTCCGCGCACGTCTTTGGTTAATGAGTTCTCCGCGGTGCTATAATTCCTTGGAAAGTCCGAACGACGTCGGTGGCACAGTTCCGAATTTCATTCACACTATTAGGAAAGTCGGTTCATTAAGTAATTTCATTTAGTCCGCGATCGATCCGTCATTCATTTTCGTCTTATTCGGAAACGAAATGGCGCATCAGTTGAGCCATTATTAAAACTGACGTTAAGGAAAATTATTTAATTAGATTTCAACGGTTTATTAAATCTCCTCGCCCGGATTCACATTGGTAGCAATTTGTGTTTTATTTTCTTGTTGCCCGTTTGAAGCTTCTTTCGTCGACATCGATATTAAAATTTAAGACCCAGGTCATGACCTATGTTCGTATGTAAAGTAACAAACTCATCGATTTTATTCGCCTTCGTGGGTAGAGATTGTTATTGCGAACGACACGGTTTCGACAGTTCCATATGAATTTTATATCCTGATTTCTTCTAGATATACCAATTTTTATATATGAAATTTTATAATGCATTATTTTCTGTTGAAATTGATTCAAAGGCTACGCGAGTAGAATCGTATTAATAAACGACCGCGTAATTTTTTTAGTGAGAAACGTCGAACTTGCGAAGTAGGAGATATCATTTGTCAGAAATACGTTGGCTGATCGGATTTGAAAATAATAATGCAATCGATGATACGAGGGCAGTGGCAATAATTACAAGCAATTCGACGCCAGACAAATATTTACTTGCATCACAGAAATTAATGCAAATAAAGGAAACGTTAATTACACGTCAGACAGTATTCCCAATTTGCTACGAGCCGTTGAGAGTGGTTCGGTGGTTGCGACGGGCGATCTCCAATTTTAGAATTCTCGGTTTGAATACGAAATCGGAACAAAACGAGTTCGCGAATAATCGATCGTCACAATGAAAACGATTAGAAAATGTTAACTATATTTAGGCTTACGTTGATATAAAATTTAAGTTCACTCTATGGTACAGGAATTTAACCTTAAATAGAAAAATACTTTTCACTGAGGACCTAAAGAAACTAATTCTCAAAGTGAGCTGTTAACGAAAATAAATTTGGATAGGATTCATGAATTTGTAATTTCCAATTTTCTAAAAACAAAATTTAAGTTAACCTTATGTAACAGGAATTTAATCTTAAATAGAAAAACATTTTTCACGGAAGACCTAAAGAAACTAATTGTTAAGATGAGATGTCAATGAAAATAAATTCATGAATTTGCAATTTCCAATTTTCTAGAATCAAAACTTTGGCTCTGTAGAAAATATTACGTAGACAACGTATATTTTTTAGTGTTTTTAAACACTAAGAAAAATCATCTACATATACGTTATCAAAAATTATATCTAGTTTTAGAAATGACGCTTGTGGCCACCAACACTTGAAGAATGAAAAAAGAGTGTTACACATGTTACATATACTAAATTTTGCTAATGACATCGTTGCAATATTAAAAAATTTTACAAGTATTATAGCTTATATACCTTGTTAAAATACTTTTTCGAATTTTTGTAAACATAGTTTCTACCTTCATCAACTGTAATCTGTGTTATAGTTACACTCTTATTTACTGTTTTTCTTTTCATTCTTGTAAACATAAATGAAATATTAGATCTAATTATCTTTAGATTCTCATTTTGTTTTTGAGTACACTCACATGTAGCCATTGCAGGACAGTTACAGCATTGAATAAAAGTAAAAGTCGATGCTATTGATTGCGTATGCATAATCGATTCAAAGAACCATTCTTGGTGATATTTATAATAAATATTTGGCTACCATTAAAAATGTGTAACTTCGCTTCGTTTCTGTATCTTTTGCCAATGTTAAAATTATTCGTTTATTTCTTTTACGATATTATATTCGTTATTGTTTGCGTAAAATAATTACTTATTTTGTATTTTAAGAAAACCATTGTCAATTGGAGAAAAGTATTAGTTCACTTATGAAAAACAATTTATTTGATAATTAATCATAATGGAAACAATTTTTAGTGTCGAGTTACTGTTAAAACTCTAGCCAATTCTCTTCTAAAAACTAATAGTCCCATTCTGTTAAAAAAAATCTACTAATCAATTTTTGAAATAAAATTTAAAAACACATTCTTAGATAGCTCTAACTTTTTTGAACAATTCAAATTTCTCACTCAATTAATCTACTTGATTCTGCTATTTTTTTGAATTGTATCAGGTTATTAAAAGTTTATTACACGATACAACTGAGCGTTGAATATTTTTTATCAGTGGAATTATTAACAAGATTGAAACGTACTATTACTAATTGATAACAAAATTCTTAAGATCCAGTTAGTTTGTAAAAAGTTTGAAAACTCAGTCACGTAGTTTAAACAAAGTAGAACAAACTTTTCAAACCATGTGTGAAACGATATGTCCGTATCAATGAATTAAAACTAAAAACTATACCTAGACATAGAGCTGTTGAGTATTTAAAGAATCCACACCTAACACAAATACTAGAATATTTTGAGCTACCAGAACAACAGAGAGCGCTCGGTTCGGTCAATAATTTATCTACAAAATCTGTTCCTGGTCATCTTGATGCTATAGATATTTAACATATCCGGTATGGTACACCATTGCAATTGAAGAATTTATTAACGAATTTATAGTCACTTGTACGTTCTGTTTCTCTAACTAAAGAGACAGACATGTTGGATTTGTTTCGTTATATATTTTTCAAAGAGATGACAAATCCACCAACGAATAAAAATCTTTCTTATATGATATATTATACTCAAGATCGTACCTAATTTGGATCACATGGTAACAATGGAATACGAGACCCTTCTTCCGAAAAATGTTTGAAGAAAAGCCTAAGTAAATAGACCGAACCACTTTTGCTATGTTTGCCCAATATCTAGCAGTGTGAACATAATTAACAAAAAACTGAAAAGATAGAACAATTAATCTAGAAAAATTAACATTTAAATATCGAATTATGATAGACGAACTGATTTTTAAATATTGAATATTGAGATAAAAATACAACTGAAAATAATTCTGCACAACCAATCTGTGAAAAACATTGCATTTTTAAGAAATAATAGGTACAATGTAAAAGTAGTTAAATTAATATTTTTCTACTAATTGTAATAAATAAAATACTTGACAAAGTTTCCTTTATTTTTGTATTTTTAGTTTTAGTAGTACATATACGTATTTTTTCTTGCAATGGTATGAAAATAATATTCACGTCAGCCAATACGATACAATTTAACAAGATATCATCCATTTTCGAATCTGACTGGGAAATCCCAAATCATAGAAATTAATTGGTCATGTTTGCTCATAAACAAGTTTCAAAAATTGTTTAAAATAATCTGCAATGTATCCCGTTTTTAATCAAAATAAAATAAAATCAATTAAAGGAGTAATTTCTCTCGAATAATTTCTTGAAACAGTAACTCAACAGTAACAGTACTCAAATTTTATTTAATTTGCTGAGCACTACTAAAGATTTTTTTATATTGTTGTTATGTATCAAATAAAGAGACATTACACTATATGCCTCTATACGAGTTTCAATAATTTAGTACAATTTTTATGTTTTATTGAAAAAATATCGGCTGAACCGCTAGGTGTACGATATTAAGTGACAGTTGCTGTATTTCTCGTTATTGCATTTCGTGTTTCAGTTTGAAGGTCTAAAATGAAACGATTGAAATTATTACGGTAGATAAAGGAACATTGTATCGAAAGAAGACGAAGGAACAAATCGTTCGACCAGCGAACGACGATTCAGTGGAACGTTTCCGATCGTCGAGGGGGCCAAGAATAAAGAGAGGGCAGACGTCTCGATCGGCGTGTTCGTCGTAACGATCGGCACACCGGTTCGGCACGGTGCGTCATAAATGACCGATGACAGATTCCTCGAAGCCATTTCGTTGCGCATACGAAATCGCCTCGGTCGGCGGTACATCAATAAAAAGTGATCGGCCACGAATAAATGCGCGCGACTTCGTCGATCCGCCCGTTCGCCCCGCCGCCTTCGGAAATACGTGATCAGCGAGTTTTCGACTTTCCATCTTCGATGAACATCACCCCTCTCCCCCCTTCTCGTATTCAAGCCTCCGTCGCGATCCTATATTCTATTTCTATCATTAATAAAATTCGAGATTCGAACGGTGTTCGTTCTTCGATTTCGAAAAGCAAATAGTGCAATCGCCAACCTTGGATAATTCAACGCTTCAAACATGTTGATGGTGTAAAAGAATACATGCTAGCAATGAATTGCAACAGAATTTTCTAATTGCTCCAATAAATTTCAACATTGTCTCTCTCTTCTGTCAGAATCTTAATAATGTATGTTTATATTATAAAGAAAGGTTATTAGTATAAAAAGCAATGGTGATTTTTTAATTATATTGGTGACGAGTGCAACATAATTTTCTACTTGCTCAAAAAACTTTAGAAATTGACCATCCTCTCTTTTATCGGTACTTTAATAATGTATGTTGATGTTATCAGAAACGCCTATTAGTATAAAGAACAATGGTGATTTTTCAATTGTATTGGTGACGAGTGGAACATAATTTTCTACTTGCTCAAAAACTTTAGAAATTGACCATCCTCTTTTTTATCGGAACTTTAATAATGTATATTGATGGCATAAAAACATCTTGTTAGCACAAAGAGCAATGGTGATCTTTCAATCGTATTTGCTGACAAGTGCAATATAATTTTTTAATTGTTCAAAAAATTTGGAAAATTGTCCCTCACCCCCTTTTGTCAGAATCTCAATAATGTATCAAATAAAAGTCTGTTACTAGAGGCCTGTAAATTGATAGGAGAAAATGATAGAAGACGAAATTTAATTCTTGTTCTCTTCTATTTTTGAAAAATTTTGATCTTCCGTCGAAAAAGGGTTATCTACGTTAATTGGAACGTGGCTGTTTATATTATATATAATTAGATGAAAATTGTTCTCATGATCAATGAAACTAACGAAACAAAAACATTGCATGTTTAATAATAATTGAACGGAGTTGAATCCAAATTTTACTGGTAAGCTCATCGTAATATTTAACATTTAATATTTGTTTTGATGTTCCAAACCCGGAAGTCGTTATTATCAAAATTAATGATTGAACACGTGATTGTGCTTCCAAAGTGAACATTTTGAAGGCATGGGTGTGTTTCTGGCAAATAGTAATATTTTTATTAACCCCTGCTTTTAATTTTGAAGAAATGATCTCTAATGTTTACATAAAATATTACAATTTAACAATTTGACATAACCAAATGAGAAGAAATATTACCTGAATAGTTATTAGCGTATAAGAGATCAGGATTAAAATAGATAAAAATGGTTGACATTGACAAGTAAATATAATAAATACTTCAAACTGAAAGAATATTTAAGCAAGTATTCGTTACGTCTTTAAAAAGTCAGGTAAATTGACAGAATAAGATTGATCGATGAAATTGAAAACAATTCTGGTGAAACTGCATATCTACTATTAATTAAGATCGAACTGGATGGAAACCACAGTGATACCAATATCAAATATATACGTGAAAAGTACTGAAAAGTAAAGAATTATATCATTTCAATACTGCTGTGTTGCTCTGTTCGACCAATGAACAATAACTATTTAATTTATAAAAATCGTTGACTTCTCACAGGAAAAGATAAAACAGTTCATGTGTAATTTTATATTCTAAAAGATAATTTTGATCGTTAGAGACGTTTCCTGATTAATCGTAGAAAGTAAGATAATTTTAAGAAACTAAATTTATTCACCAGAATAGAATAGTAATATTGTAAATAATCTTATTTGGTAGTAGTAGTAACAATTTTAAATATCGGTTAAATGAAAATTTTGTTCATTTTATTTAGAAGAAGAATTATTTAATATCTTATTCGTGTTCGCCGTATTACAAATTTTCATGATATTAATACGATAAATCTTCAGTTATTTAAAAAGTCTATCAAAATTTTAACAAACGATGAAATAATCTTTTTCAAAAATTCAGATCACTAAATTTGAATTTCTTTCAAACGATTGTCTTCAACTATCTGCTATAGTCTTCGAGAAATTATGTAATTCGAAAATTAGACAAAGAAAATTGATTGGCATATAAGTTTGGGATCTATACTATTTATACCAACATAGTGGCGTACAAATCTACCTGTTTAATCGAGGTTCTACTGTACTATATTATATCTCGTCATCAGCTGATTCGTGTCACGTGTACGAGTGAACCGTTGCGTTCAGTAAAATTGATGATTCTTAGAAGATGATCAGTAATCTGATATATGTAAACATATATAAATTCAGTCGCATAATCTTTACAACGATGGAAATTAAATGAAGATAAATTTGTTTCCGTGGGAAAATCAACGAAAGACTTTTTAAATAGAATTATAAATATGAAAAGAAGTTGTATGCAACCGTAAAATAAAAATATAGTACTATTTTATAAAAATATACATCACACTACTCAAAAAACTTGAAATATCCAAAAACTTGGAAATATTTTGTTAAGTAACAATTATATTACTTTCTGGAAGAAAAAATATAATTATATACATATCAGTTGAATATACATATATTTTATTCATGTATTTAAGAAAGTCTCATATTATTTTTTCACACTTCAATTTAGTTCAAATTTTTGTCATTTCATCCCTTATTTTTTATATGGCATATTTCTTTATTTAATTATACTTTTTTATAAAATTTGTCAGTATCTCTAAAGAAAGAAGGCATGCTCAGACCACACAAAGATTTTATAATTTATTATTATTTTGAGATTTTGGATTTGCTTGGACATGTTTTCATTATTATACAAAAAACAAATATACAAATTAGTTTGCCCAAACCATAGATTCAAATAGGTACTAATCCATGACATCTATCGATCTTTTGGTCCATGAGGAACATTTATTGAAATATAGAATATTATATAATCTACAGAATAAGACAATAAGCCTTACGAAACAATAGGGTGAGCATAAGCAACAGTATGTATATTTCACATTGTGTAAAATAGATGTAAAATGGATAAGATACAAACTGTAACAAATTAAGTGAGAATCAAACTACTATTAAGTCAAACGAAAATTATTTATAAATAATTCGTACTACACCCCTAAACCTCTACTGTTTATATTTTATACTGTATGCAGAACGAGTATCGTAACTGGGCCAGACTATAATTTTGCTCTAAGCTATAGAAAAAAATCATAGCGGAAAATTTTGTATGGTTTAATAACCTCTATTATCCTATGATATGACTTTTTTCCCGAGTGCACCGATGCACAGGTTAAGTGCAATTGCACTTTTCTTAATAGAACCTACTGATTTCTTTTACATTAATCGTCGATAAGTCATCAACCACTTAATACTTTAGAAGATATTTCATTTTGTTTTAACTTCAAAAATTTCAAAAATTTCAAAATGTATAGTCCTTGTATATATCCTTTCAATTTTAAAGAATAGGAGAATAAAAGACAATCAAAAATTTTGAGTTAATGAGAAAATAAAATTTCAAAAAATTAACTTTCTCCTATTCTCAAATTCCTTTATTAAGTAAGACTATTGATTTTTCGAGCACACTCTTTCCTCATTAAGAATTTATTTGCACTTCCTCCCTATTTTGAAAGTCGTCTAAAATTATCCTTTCACGCATGTTTCAATCTAAAATTATCTTTCAATTTTATTAGTCATCTCTTCCTATTTTTCTCAAATAGATGTTTCGACTGGAAGGACCCCTGTTCGTCTTCGATTCAATCGAACTTTCGTACACAGGCAATCGACGGCCCATAAAAGGACTCCATCCGTTCCTGGGCTACTCGAATTCATTATGGCGGAATCATTTGACGAATTCGAAAAACTGCCTCGCCCGTCGCGTCGAACGTCGCCTGGAAGGGGAGAGATGTATTCGATAAATTATCGCCACCATCGAGCGATGTTTCGAACGACGTCCTTGCGTTCGAGGAACAAGGGTCCTTCGTCGAAGGGTCGTCGAGCGTTTGAAATTCGGTCAGGATTTACCGAGTACCGTATCACGTATTTGGACGCGTATGCGAAAGGAATTTCCCAGGCGTGTGCGTGTCTGCAAGCTTGCGAGATTCGACTTTCGGGGCAGGCATAATTTATGCAAGCTACCGTGTATCTCGAACTCTTTGCCGGCTTCCAGCGTGGCGACTACGATCGCAGTCGAGGACACGCTCTTGGAATTCATAATCGTTCATTGCAATTTTTTTTCGGTCCGTGTCTCCCGGATAACACGAGCGTTTGGTTTTTCCGTCGATCGTCGAAATATCAAATAAAAGAAGCTTCTTTAATGCGTTGATTACCAGACCCCTCGAATTGTCCAAGAAAAAATGTTTGTTTTTGATAATTGGAAAGTAGCATACTCACAATTTGTCATTGAACATATTTTTGAAACCTCGTTAAACTTCGAAAGTTTTACCTAGATTCATTTTCTATAATATTTAATCTTGAAAATTAATTTTCTTAGCTCAGTAGAAATTTGTCACCTTTATATGGATGACGAAGCAGTCGATGAGTTAAGACTACTGCATTAATTTTTATATTGAGACCAAACCCCCCGAATTGTCCAAGAAAAATTGTTGTTTTTGATAATTGGAAACTATCATACTCTCAATTTGTCATAAAACATACTTTTGCAGCCTCGTTAAAATTCCAAAGTTTCATCTAGATTAATTTTCTATAATATTTAATCTTGAGAATTAATTTTCTTAGCTCAGTAGAAATTTGTGTCACCTTTATATGGATGACGAGGCAGTCGATGTGTTAAGACTGCAGTATTAATTTTTATATTGTGAATCGATTTTCATTATCAATAAGCGTAGTACGTTTAAAGTTTCTTCATCAAATGATCTATTAATTTCGTACCAAGACTACAATACCGTGATAATGTTTCGCATCAAACAGGCTTGGAACCCTTAATGGATTTCTTCCAGAACGCAGTGGATATACTGTGCGTCCTCGAGAAGTTGGCTAGTGAAAGGAATGCAGGTCTGATTAGTGCCTAGATCCCCACTCTAGTTTAGAGTTTGGCGCTATTGGCCGAAATGACGAAAGTGGGGATGGGTGGAGCAAACGAAGTACTCCTTTGTCCCTCTGCTGTTCCGTTAAGCAACTTCTCGAGGACGTGCAATAGCTACCAATAGAAGAAATCAAACTATTTTAAACAGAATCCAGATTAGCCATACAAGGGTTACTCACAAATACTTCTTGAAAGACATTTCTTATTGTGATAAATTCCACTGCCTTTTAACTCTTTAACAATTACTGTTTTGTTTACAAAAGTATGGAAACTCCAGAAAAGGATTCAACATTGCCAATAAAAAAACTACTCTAAGAATCCATACAAACACCGATAATTAATGATCCGATTCTAAATTTTGTATTAGATTAGAGCTTTATAGGACACAGGTAATACACTGTATGCGTCACTTGACAGAGAACTCCTCAATTGTTTAAAGCCTTGTAGTCTATTTTATCGCTAGCATTTCCGCCAATTAACTAGCCTATACTTAACTTGTTTATCGAATATACTACAAAAGAAGACTCGTACAACTTGCGAATTAAAAAATTATTAATGCCTGGCTGGTTCGTCAAGTATATTTATAATACTTTGACAATAGAATTCTCAAAAATTAATTTAAAATTGTTTCTTTTTTCCTGTAGAATTATAAAAGGTCTTTAATTCTAGAAAACCTTTTATGTTATTGTCTATGTGTATGTCATACAAGTTATATCACATTTATAATTATAATTTATTCTTATAAGTATTCTAACACTTTTTTCTTCAGTATTGATAATCATATTTTTATGTATATTTGCCAATGTAATTGTAACTTACAAAGTTACTAGTTATTAGTATTTCGAAATTAATACTTGTATTCAAAATGTGCCGATCCTTTTATAATATCTAACTTCTGTTGTTGCTTGTTAAAAATAATATTTTATAATGGACTATCTGTTTGCACCTAATTCAGATCAACTCCAGCGCTATTGTGTGACGAATTACTACAATTAGTATGAAATTAAAATATGTCCTGGTAGTGTGATTAAGACTGTTACACACAAAGTCAATGGAGTTATTTTATCAGAATGACTTCACATTCATTATACCTATATATAAATTTGTATCGGCTTTAGGATTGTGCAAATAACTAACGAAGATCTTAAATATGTCCCGTTCTTAAATGTACGAATGAGTCCTCGACGGGTCCTTCGATTTTCGTAATTTAAGAAAACGATTGATAACAGTTCCAAGAAACCTCGTAGGATTAACAAGAACGAGAAAATTAATAATTGGAAATCTTTATTTGCAGCAAAAATAGATGCTTGGAAACTTAGAATTACGAATCAGTTATTTTAATTTCTTATTTTTACCATTCTGGGACGCTGTTTCTCCGACTCGAAAAATTGTTTCTAAACATTTTCGTGAAGCTATTTCACCGTATTGCCAGAAAATTCGCAGAATGTATACTTTTTGATAAGTTGGATGAGATTTTTGAACGGTACTGCAATTTAAATTATTTCTTAGAACATTTTGAATTCAACACTAACAAAGTAAAAATCCAGGAAGTGTTATTTTATTTTTATTTAAGATGATATTAGTAATTGTGTTTTAAATTTAACTTAAAAATCTAAACAAATCTGAGCAATTGCTACTGAGTAAAGGAAGAAGACAAAACTTGATTTTTAAAAACGTATGAGCTTCGATTTAACTTAATGGTCCAGTCATCGAACATTTGGTGTAGTTTCTTTTTTAATATTAAACAAAAAGGTTGCATTTGACGATATCTGCGAGTTTCGTAAGGTAATATCATTAATTCCACACACGTTAACTTAGACAAAGACTGATTACGAATATGAACAAATGTTACAGGATTAAACGACTTTTAATGTTGTTTGTTCTTTAATTTAATTTAATTCTTAAACGAAAATGCAAAACGAAATGATTGCTATAAATCTTTTTGTTTAATTTTACTGTGTCTGATACCTCGGTACTTTTGAATAAAAATCATTTTTTTTAACGGAAGAATATTAGTTATATGTATATTAACCTATCGAATGTAGAAATTGAACGTTACAGAAATAAATGCAAGAAAATCAATAATACAAATAATTATTTATAAAGAAGACGATATTCTATTTTTTCCATAACCGTTCAATTACGGGAACGGTTACCTTAGTTTACGTTTAAAAATTCAGAACTCCCTTTCCGTTGGATCGAAGCGTTAAATCTGAAACACCGGTTAAAATAGCAACAATGTCTCGGCTCTGTACTCTTTGCCCTAATAAGTATCTTTATGTAATTAACAACTTCCACCACGGTAGTATTTCGTCAGTGCTAGAAATAATTAAAACGATCGCTCCCGCATCCTGTTAACGCTAACAGCCGTCAGACGTCAAGCTATAGCGTAGAACTCGCGCGTGCTATGAATATAAAATTACCAATGGCCGTAAGTTAATAGCGGAATATAAATAAATTGGTATTTCACGATCCCGTTCGCGTGACAATGCACTGCCGTTAATGAACCGGTAACAATTTAAAATGACGTTCGAATTCCGATCGCTAACGTGGTGTCCCAGAAATAATACAATTTCCGCATTTAATGAAAACTAATATTAAAAGTCCCGTGGACTAAAAATCTTTCTTGCGCGTTTCTGTATATTATAGAATGCAACAAATTACTATGCTTGGAAAATAAAAATTTATTCCAGTGTCAGTCGTGCATTTCACTGACCGAAATGTGGATTACATAAAGTATGATACTATAGATCGAGCATCGATGTTCGTTGATTCCAAAAAAGTGTATTATTTCTCCAACACGATGCGATGTAGTCTAATTTGAGAAAATAAAAGAACTGTTATACTTTTTATTTATTTAATTCGTAGCCCAAGTAGATAATCATCGAGATCTATCGAGAGCAGAGATGGACAAGTTGCGGCCAGCGTGCCAATTCAGCCATTTTATCAAGTTTCCTAATTCTTTTTTGGTTGAATAATATCAATTAAATTCACTCGAAAATACAAATAGATGTTCATTTACAATTTAAACCAAAAGATATCATACTATTTTACAGAAGTATGATTCCCAACTTTCATCCAATATTTTAAATATTACATACTTTCCACAATTATATATATCAACAATTATATTACGATATTAAAGTGATTATATTTACGTGCTAAAAAGGAACGAAAGCTAGGGTATTTTATTAAATCTCATTTGTTTACTTCAATGTTTTTTCAGCACGAGGATACAAAGGAATGTATTATATTCTTTAGAAATAAAATTTTATTTATGTCATTCGTTCTAGTGTACTTACTAGGAAGACCTGAATGCTTCGTTTTAAGGAAGAAATTAAAATTGCCTAAATAGAAAACGAAATTACTATATATCAAACTGCACTGCATCAAATAGGTAAATAAAACACCTCATCAATGAAGGATTAAATCTTATGTCATTCGTTCTAGTGTAGTTACTAGAAAGACCTGGGTGCTTTGTTTCGAAGAAAAAATTAAAACTGTCTAAATAGAAAATGACATTGTTATATATCAAACTCCACTGCATCAATTAGGTAAATAAAACATCTCACCAATGAAAGATTAAATCTTATGTAATTCGTTCTACTGTATTTACTAGAAAGACTCGAATGCTTCGTTTCAAGGAAGAAATTAAAATTGTCTAAACAGGAAACGAAATTGCTATATATCAAACTGCCCCAATCAGGTAAATAAAGTACCTCATCGGGAAAGGATTAAATCTTATCAGAATACTATATCGTGAAAGACAGATGTCAAGAAATTATTACAGAACGGAAGTGAAGAATAAAACTGTGTCAGCTTAAAGACTATGGACTAATTGGACCAAAGGCTTACCATGGCGGGATTTGGAAAGATCGTGAGCTGGTGAAGCTGGCGAGTCGATGCTACCGTCGTCCTCGCTGTCGGTGAAGCTGGTCGAGCCACGGTGATTCGAGGTGCGTTGGCAACCGGTTGGATAAGCTGCGCCCTGAAGATGATTCGGTCCAGGGCCCAGATGCTGGGACAATCGATTCTGATAGAGATCCTGGTGAGACGGATAGCTGGCAGAGGTATGTGCGGGCAACATTGGGACACCGGAAGTCCCGCCGCTGCCATACATCCGCATTGGTAGCCATGCACCGTACAGACCAAGCGGCACGCTGAAACCTAGGGAGCAAGGATACGTAAAATAATCGCTCGATTATGTTCCAACCAACGCTTATGGCGTGTTAAATTTTATACGTGACAATATAGTTTCGGGAATAATTAAATGGAAAACTTTTATTTGAAAAATTAAACGGATGCAATGTTCATTTTAACGTTTTGACTGCTATGTCATCAGAACTCTTCACTCTGCAATTAAAATAATTACTTATCGAGTTGAAATTTGGATAAAATTCATCAATTTTACAAAGATTACGAGAATAAGTTTTGAGACAAATTTTAAGTAGTTTTTAATTGAGGGACCATAGTCCCCAGGAGGCTGATAGATTTTTGCCCGCGAACTTATATATAGAAATATTAAATTTGTATTTTCTTTGCACATATTATGCCTCAAATATCAATGTTTTGACGTTACGACAGCTGTCAGAGTAAAATAACTGGACGCACCATTATATCTTCTACAATGAAATTACAATACAAGCTTTCTTAGCAAAACTGATGTATTTTGATGTACTTGCAAACTTTCAAATGTAAGAGTTCAAATCCAAAATTCTGTAACAATATCTTCGAATAATGAAACGTGCAAATATCTGAAAATTTTAATAATTATTTTTATCCCGGTGACATTCAAGTTGAACCCGTAATCTTTAGTTGCCAAATATAAATTCTATTGAAGACTGACACTTGGTCAATGATAAACTCGTTTATTTTAGAACCAAAAGTTTGCTAGAATTAGAATTAGAATTAAATGCAAAAATTATTTGACCAAAATGGCTAAAGCAATTTCAAATTGCACTTATTTAACTCGTATCAAATAAAAACGCGTGAATTTGTCATGGTATTGTTTGCATAAAGTCTGGTTAATTCATTATAAAAGTCTATTGATGATTTGTATTAAGAATTTAATTGTATTCCATTGAAATTATAATGTGAAAGTAACGTAACTACAACTGTTTATTTACTTCCTATACATTTGTTCACTAGTTTTTACTGTTAAATTTAAAATGAATAAAAAGTGGAACCAACTTCTGTATACCTCACATCTAATTTAATTGTTACTATACAAAAATAACATATTAGACGTGTCCAAGTACTTGAAAATATAAGCCAGTCAAGTTAAGCTTAAATTGTTTAAATTAAATCAAGTAAAGTATTTGATTGTATAAACAGTCTTGATTATCCAGGCAAACTTGTTTATTTAATTACAGAAGTATATTTCAATAATAAAGTTCACTAGAAAGAAGTCAAACTTTGTCAAGAAAAATAACAATTCTAGAAATTTAAGAGAAACATCTATTCGCTTAAATAACTTGCAGTGGTTTAATATTTGATTAGATTGCTCAATTTAGTAAAAGTTAAAAAATGGTTAAAAATATTTAATTTCCTTGAGTTTAGAAAGGGTACAAACCTTAATACTTATTATTTCAAAATTGTTTCTAAATGTTGGAACTTGAATGCAATCAAATTGTTCAAACATTTGAGACATAGAATTTTCTCAAGTTTGATAACAAGTTTAAGCTACTTGGATAATCAAGTATTTGACTTGGTCTGAAAAAATGAGTCTTGTCTTGATTTTTATGTTCTCGAACAGCTCTATAACGTGTACCACAAAAATTTGTCGCGTTCCATATGCATCGATAAAACACTACTATGCAAAGATCGCAAGTTGCTGACGAATCAAATGAGCTGTACCACCTCCAGTTACACGGATTGCCATTATTGGCTAAGTCCATTGCATTCGCGAGTATATTACCAGATGAAAGTCACACAGAAGAAACCAGTGTGGTCGCTAGAAATCAGAAGGTGGGGATTGCTAGAAGGGATTAGGCGGAGTGTGTGACCTATTCACAATGCATAATACTACACTCTATAGACCACACATTGGATACAATAAAACTAGCAGATAACAGACACCACAAAACATATACGTGCTGATTATTATGAAAGTGGTCTAAGTCACCAAAAACTTTGAGATTTTCATCACTATATTTCATTATTATGAAAGAATTTTTGACAAGTTGCCATGAAATATTATTTTTCATCTGAAATATTATTATTATCTACTGTATCTTTATGTTTTTTTTATAAACTACATAAATGTGGTCAAAAATTATATCAATCGTACCTAAAATGTACATAGTACGCATAAAACAATAAATTATTTTAACATGTCCACTGTTTTAATTTATTTTATTTAATAGACTAAAACACTAAAATAAATGAATATTACGTAGCTTCTTGTTTTTATTCTGCCCAATAACTAGGTCAACGTGCCTACAATTATTACTGCAATGTGAACTTCAAGACTCCAATTGTTAAGACATGCCAATGTTTCTAAGTAAAAATAATAATAAATATCAGATCTATTTATTCCAATCAATAAAATGTAGAAACGAGATGCTCAAATAAAAGTAAACAAATCAAACATAAAAGCACTTATTTTTCCTCAACCGTCTGATTATTAGCACAGTTACTCTACTTAAAAAAGTAGTGAGAATTTACCTTTGCATTGTAACTCAATTTTTTATACTAATTGCATATTTATTACCGGAACTTTGTATGCTGTTTTACACTCACATCAAGATATTTGTGATAATTTCTGACTTTCAGTTGAATTTTTGAGTCTTCATAATATGTGCACGGTCATTCAGCGAACGAAAAGCGCGCTTATTGATAAAATATGAGAAGATCAATTTATTAACTATTGAATTAAATATATATATATTATATATACATATATATACTTCAACAGGTGGACACAGTATGAGTTTAGATCCTGTCGCAATCTCAAAGTGACGTAATATCGAAGATGACATTTAGTAAAGTTTGATTGAAGCGGAATTCATTTTGCACCGAAAGTAGGGCGAGCGCGGATAAAATTATACGTACTCACTACATCCGGTGATTGGGATATCTATAGAAATGGTACTTAGAGAAAATCTTCGCCATTAATTTATGCGTTATGAATGTTTCAATCTTATAAATTTAGAGCTCGACGAGCATTTAGAATTTTCACTCGCATTCGTTGGTTATTGAAAGATATTTAATACGATGCACAGTGTAGTTAGTATCGCGTAGATTACAAGTTGAAAGATAGTAGCCGGTTATATAATATTCTTGCATATTAGGTCAACCGGAAAGTTCTAATCATTTACGATATAATTATTTTAAATACGCAGGAAAGTGGTTATTTTGCTATCAAAATGGGGAAGAAATTTGTTAATGTTAACGGCAATTACATTGTAAAATAAATATTGGTAATCGCTATAAATATTTATTATTTTCTTTTACTTAAAAAATAGAACTTTCCGGTATATCTAATAATATATCGTTTATGTAATATTTGGTTTTCGTTTAGCTCAATTTTATTGAAGTTTGTATTGAAACTTTGAAATGAAACTTAAGTATTCGTTTAGATGATTGAACGGAAAGTGTATTATAATTTCTGATGAAACGAATGTAATGATAGGTGGATTAATTAACTACAGTTTGATATAAATTAATCTATGAATTAAAATAATGGAAGTTCAATAATGATACTACCAACACTGTATCAAAATCATTAAAATTTATAGAATTTTCAGTACAATATTATTGCTGATGCATACATATATATTTATTTTGAATTTTATAAATGATTCCTAACTATTAAAAGTGACTCTCAATTGTATAAATATCCAGTGCAGATTTATAACGTGTAAGTTAGTATACAGAACAAGTTATACTATTAAATTTTAATATGTTCATTTTAATATTATTTTAATATGACTCTTTCTACTAATTTTAAATCATTTTAAGTGTACAGGAATTAAATCTAGAAAAGAACCACCGGATTATAATTAAATAATTAATAATTTTTATGATATGTAATGATGTTATATAGTAATTATTAAGTAAGAACCTCACAATAAGGAAAGAAACATTCAATATTAACGAAAGATATTTTCATAAACTTTAGATTAAAAGAACATGACAGATGCTGAGCAGTTGATCTTATCTTTCAGGTGTTTTGTTATTGGAAAATAGATACTCGTAAACATGAATAGTATGTAATCGACAAGATATCGAACCATGAGGAAAAATAAAAATAAAAGCCATGCTGCAAATTTTAATACATCAAACTATGTGATTGACTGTCATATGCTAATCAAAATTATCAAATTTACTACTGACGTCGAACTAACTCCAACAGATATACTACATCTGTTACGATTATCGATACTACCATAACTATATATAGCAACTACCACTGTCAGTATCATTACCATGCATTTAGATCAATGTTACCAAATTCTGCTAAAATATGTAATCTGTACTCAACATTCTTTCTTAAAGTGTGACAGTATTATAAAAGCCGTTTGAAAATTAATTTCCATTCGTTTTAGAACACAAGAAATAAACCAACCAGGAGGTAGTGCGCTCGCCGCCGCAGTCGCCAGGTAGTGTCTCTGATAAAGATACTCTCTGTCTCGATCAGAGTCCTCTTCGTTCTCGTTCGTCCGTTCTTCCTGCGTGGCTGGATCGCAGTTTCCTTTCTGTGGCCCGCAATTCCCAATCAAGCTCTCGATCGTGAAGGGTTTGGGAGTCGGTCGACGCGCCAATTTCGATTCAGCGATCGAAGATTCGAGCTCGTCGCTCGCGGACCCGACGTCGAGTTCCGTTTCCTCTATGTTGGAACCCATTTCTCTTCCTCGATTCAGATCTTAAATTCTGATCGAACCTATCGTTTCATGATTCTCTGTGTTTCCGTATCGAGAGTTCCTCCAATGCCACGATCCCCAAATGCCAATTCTCTCCTTGCAAATTGTTCAGAGTTTCTAATACGATTCTTCCAACAGATCACACTTCACCAGCAACGCAAAGATTGCGTTTACTTTACTTTTCTGAGATCTGTTGTTGTAAATTACCAGCACTTTCACGCGACAGCGTCGATGACAATTGTCTAATTCCGAATTCTACTTATATCTAAGTTTTGCACTATAAAGTGTGACACCTCTGTTACAAGATACTTTTAGAATTCATTGAAATGCATATCGTTTGGCTCGTTGAACTTACTGGCTACGAGTGTTTGCTAGAGTCTCTGCTAGTACGTGCTTACTTTAGCAATTACCGGTATAATTGCAAAATATTTTCAGTCAGATGTCACCTTTAAAAATACCACGTTAGAAATCGTGAAAATTCTTTCTGTATCATGTCACGAAAGTGCGATTTACAAACGCGGTTCGCAACCTTCCATCGAATAATATAAAACTACTATACGCGATATTTAATTACGTAACTTTCGTACAATGTCCAGGTTGATACGGCAAGTCCAACAAAAAGTAGCAATAAATGCTGTCAGTTGCATAATACACAAAACTGGCTCGTTAACTTTCACGCCAAGAAATCACTCGTTCCTGAACGCCACATGTTTACAAATACCGATTCTACGATCCACAAATTATCCCCTTATTCACAGTTCCAGAGTTCACAGAGCAACCCTCTCAGTCTTAAGATAGAGGATGCTCTACTCTCAAGTACCTACATAAAGATTGCTCCAATTTCTCAAGAACCAAAACTGCACCTTGACGTGTACCGAAACTTCGTTGTTTATGCCGACAAACCGGCAACTATAATGTTTTCTTTTTCTAATTATGTGTTCATAAATTCAGTAGCAATGCACAAAACAGCTTGTATCCTGTTCCTTCAGTTCGAAGGAGTGATTGTTCACTGGCAAGGATACAGCTGTATCAACGAATGCGATTACAGGCATATGCACCGAGTACATTTGTGCGTATCGATAAGCCTCGACACGTGTACGTTCTCCACTTGCACCACAAAACATGCGACAATCACCGAATGCACAAAATTCTCCGAAATCCAGGTTCCGGAACGCACCTCGATCCTCGGCTCGGCCGATCAAACTGCAATGTGTCGAATCGCGGCGCTCGCGATCTCCATACTGAATCGCTGATCCGCGATCGTTGCCATGTCGACCGAACGCATACGTAATCGAAACGAGAGAAAGAGAGAGACAGAGAGAGAAAGAGATAGAGAGAAAGAGAGCGAGGAGAGGAAAGAAAAACCACGTGCAACGACGACTGAATCGGGCACGAGTCGACGGGCAACTGGCGGCCGCGGGCGAGCCGCATTTCAATCGCTGGGCCGTGGTTGCAACGCGCCGACTCGCGGCGGCGTGGCAGCTGGCGTGGCCGCGTAACCGCACGGACGCGGTTCACGCGCGAACCTCATTGGTCGCGGCTCGAGCCAACTGCGTCGCCTGGGCGCGCCTACCGATCCATGGACCGCCATCTTGCTGCTCCGGGCGCCGCTTTTGTCCTTACTCGCTCGCGAGTTCTCGCGATCCGCGAGCGCGATCGCGCACGGACGCGAGCTTCTGGCAAATCTCACCATAGACGTCCAGTCCCACCCACACCGTCGTCTATTCTTCCGTTAATTGCTGCCTCTGACGGCCAATGTATTTATCAATGTTACTTGAATCGTGCTCGAAACCACTTGACCAATCTGTTGTTTCACCTGACTCGAAATATCCTGCCAAGTTGAATTCGGTGTGCAAACTTTGAACGAGGTTCGAGGGCTCAGCGAGCTGACGAATTCGTAGTATTGAAAAATAATTATTAAATTTATAGAAATTTGTGACAACGGGAAGAGCCAAATGAAGTTGATCCGAAGCAGCGAATCAGTTTTTAAATAGCATTAGGTAATTGATTACATTTATTTAAACTATAATAAAACACAAAATAAGTGAAAAATAGGATAGTTTTATTGATTCCATCCCAACTATTACCCAGGATATAGTTCACATATGAATTTTGTATTTTGCCTGTCATCAGTATTATTATACCTCTTTGTCGATCTAATATTCTTCTTCTCACATTTGTGTCGTTAAGATTTGAGTCGCTCACGAATTTCAAGGTATCCCTTATATGGTCTTTGAATGTTAGGGTCGTAACTGACCTGATGTCATAAACCCGTCTATGCTGGTCGAATTCTCTGCATTCGTACAGAATCTGGTTTGTTGTCAGTGGTGTGTTTCCGCAACAGCTGCAATTTGATGGGTCTCTTTGATGGGTGTTGTTGTTTTTTAAAGTTTGTTTCCATTTATATTCCATTGCATTATTTTTTCCATTATTGTATAATTCTAGTCTTTACTAGATTTTGATCTTTAATTTAAAAAATTGTACACTTCAATAAATAACTGCGATACTTTGCAAATAGTGAAAATAGTTTTAAGTAGAATCACAGGTATTCTATTTTCCGGAACATGTTAAAATCGTGGAGGGGCCCGAAGGCCTGCATGGCGGATGCTCGCCGTTAAGCGAGCACGATCGCGATGACGTCGAGCGGATTGACACCGAGATGGGTACATCATTATCCTACGAGTGGATTGGCTCGCGCCAAGATCGGCCGGATAAACGCGCTCGTTAAGGACCTGGTCGTGCGGGGGTGGCACGGTGAGTAACCTAATGGGAAACACGTTCCGCGCCAGCATTCGCGGACGAACGATAAAAATACAAGAGACGCGGTTGGTGGGCTTATGGTAACGCGTATCGCGCTGAAAGCGAGCTGGCTCGTTAACGCTGATCGCTTTGCATACTCATTATGACGTAAATACACCCACGCAAGCGTGTGCACATGCGTCCGATAATGCGTCGATTATATACAAGGAAAGCTGATCTGCTCGATATAGCTCGTACATTGAACGGGATTTTGGTGGAACGTTGATTCAACGATTAGAACACACATGCGATCAAACTAGCGATCGGTGATTACGATTGCTATGTAATCACTGGTCGATAGAATCATTGCAATTAGTGAATAACGTATATTCCTCGGTAGTTCTAGTGTTAAACAGATTTAACACACCTAGATTTTTTCTTGCGGGTAGCATTGAGAAACATTGTGCATGGCGATGCACCAATAACTCTGGAAGATACAAAGCAGCGAATTATTGCAGCGTGTAGATACTATAATATACGCTTCAAACGTAAGAAATGCGAGGGACGCAACAGTTTAAAGACTGCAACGTTGCATCGCTGCAGATGGCCGACATTTTGAACATATTTCGGCAAAATAATCAAATATCTCAAAAACGGAAAGTTTCAGGACAAATGTATTTATTACTTTTATACTCAGAATACACTAATCTATTGAAATCGAGCATACAAAATTAGACATTAAAAAAAACAAAATCTCTATATTTCTTCTACACCTCCACTTGCAACAATGCCAATTTATACCAATATACAGGGAGTTCGGCTACCCCTGGAAAAAATTTTAATAGAGGATTCTAGAGGCCAAAATAAGACGAAAATCAAGAATACCAATTTGTCGATGGAGGCTTCGTTGAAAAGTTATTAACAATTAAATTCAAAAATTTCAAATCGTTCTGGAAAAATTATTTTCGGTTGCGGGGGTCAATTACAATCATTTTTGGTGAATACACATACTTCCGAAATCCTACCCACTTTCGAGAAAAAAATTCGAGTAAGTGCTGAAAGTTTTGGGTGAAATAAAAGACTTTCGAATAGTCTTGGAAAAATTATTTTTAGTTGCAGGGGTCAATTGCAAGCATTTTTGGTCAACAGACATACCCTCGAAATCCTACTCAGTTTCGAGAAAAAAATTCCTTACCAAAATATAATTTCTGGCCAGAAATGTCTGCCCGAATTTTCATGCGAATCTTTAAAACGTCATAACTTCTGAATGGATTGGACGATTTTAATGTTTAAAAAAGCAAACTACGCGTATTTTGATGGACAATATGTACAAATCGCAAAAATATTCGAAAAGTTGGTCCTTGACTTCGCAAAATGAGAAAAACCCCATAAAAATGGTCCAATTTTCAAACAGCCATAACTCCTACAATTGTGAATATATTTCAATGAAACTTTTTTCTGAAATAGAGCTCATGGGTAGCTACAAAAAAGTATTAGACAACTTTTCTGTACGGCGTCAAACAAAATTACTAAAAATGAAAAAGACATTTTTAAGAAAAATCGACACGGGGTAGGTGCCTAAATTTTTCGGCGAAATTGAAAAATTTCAAATCGTTTTAAAAAAATTATTTTTAGTTAGGGAGGTTGATTACAATCATTTTTAGTGAAGAGACACACCCCTGAAATCCTACGCACTTTCGAGAAAAAAATTCGTTACTGAAAATATAACGTCTGACCATGACTGTCTGGTTATTCTGAAGAAAAAAAATTTCCAATCGTTTACGGAAAAATTATTTTTAGTTGCAGGGGTCAATTACAATCATCTTTGGTGAATACACATATTTCCAAAATCCTACCTACTTTCTAGAAAAAAATTCGAGACGGTGTGAAATTTTTCGACGGAAAAAAAAAATTTCATATCGTTTTGGAAAAATTATTTTCGGTTGCGGGGGTCAATTACAATCATTTTTGGTGAATAGACATACCCTCGAAATCCTGCGCATTTTCGAGAAAAAAATTCAGTACAGTCGGAACTTTAAACGTTAATAACTGTTTAACAAAGCCTTCATCAACAAATTGGTATTCTTGATTTTCGTCTTATTTTGGCCTCTAAAATCCCCCATTAAAATTTTTCCTAGGGGTGGCCGAACACCCTGTATACTTTCCTAAACCCTATAACTTTTGTTGTAATATTTCCTTTACAGTTTATAACTTACAATTTATAATTTATAATTAAATTATATTTTATTATATATTGTTTATCTATAAGCACTGTTCTCTACCTCAATTGTAAAAATATTATATTTTTTTTCATGGACTAATGGGTTTTAGTGCATACAATAAATTAAATAAATAAATAAATAAATAAATTTCCTCATATTGTTTAAAATAATCGAGGTATTTAAATGAATAGAGTTCGAGTCAAGTTCTAAGTATTCCGTTATAATCAATGTTCCTTTATCGAACAGACAGTCGTTATACTTAACGCATTATCGTTAATTAGCACGTATACGTAAAAAACAGCATATTGTGTGGCACAGTCATTTGTAATTGTTACTGCATTATATATTGACTGGTGTCAACCCTGACAGTCACGCATATCGCGACAAGGTCTTCGTACTCGTTTAATCTAAACGTTAATTAGTGTCTTATCGCTAAAAAATAGACGTGCATATTGCAACAGCGTATTTACGATTGTTCAATTTCAAATGTCAATTAGTGCCTCTCTGCTGGAAACATATTTCGCTTCAATTATGAAACATTTATAAATTATTCATATTTTACCCAAATGGCTCTTTCGTGTACTTCTACAAAATTAATTGGTAAAACAAAAAATTTTCTAAAATATCCACTCTTAGTTCATTTATTACAATTCTAAGTAGTTCATGAGTAATCACTAACAAATGGTCAAATAGTCGTTATCGTATTTTTAAACCTTGAGACAGGCTCAAGTTTCGAGTGAATTTGGACTTACATTAATAATGAATCCTTATTATTTACCAAGAACGATTGAAAATAATTTTTCAGTTATTTTTGTTGAAAACAGCCCGGTATTGAACGTTAACAAGAATAGTAAACGTCTTCCAAGGTTGAATGAACGACCTGAATGAATAATTTTAAACGGAATCACGGAGTGGAAGAAGAAGCGATGGCTCGTTATTTCGTCACGGATCAAGTGACAAAAAAAGAGGGACGCGAGAGGATCCAACTACTTGCTCGCGCATAATTTTTCTGGATCGTCATAAAGAACGTCGTGGCAGGTTACACCCATGCGTCGTTTGTCCTGTTTGTAGGCGTTACCAAGCTGGCTAATCGGTACATCACGCTAATAGTGACGCTATTTCGGCACTCGTTAACGCGACGCGGCTCTAATTGAGCCTTACAGAATCTAAAGTTAAACGGCTGGTCGTTATCCAAAGCGCGTGGCCATGTATTTTCGAGCTCGTTGCACTTTAGCAAACTTTCGTAAACGCGCGATCCACTATCGGGAGTCGATTTTCCTTTCTTCGTGAATTGATACAACTTTCATTTGCACTTTTCACTTTCAAGATCGATCACAAGACTGTTAAAACTGACTCAAACGCCTTCAGTAATTTAATCGAGTGGTGAGTGTTAGGGTTATTCAGTACAAAATTCATGTTTACTTGAATGAGTCGAAAAGACATTTAATACAGAATATACAGGGTGAGTCACCTAACATTTACACCTCAAATATCTCTGTTATTTTTAAAGATACATCAAATGTTTTGGGGACAAAATTGAATGGTACAATGGGGCTCACACGATGCCAAAAATATTTTTATTTCTGTCATTTTTTTTAAAGAAATCAAGGTCATCTTCATTTTTTTAAATGGGATCATCCTTTTTGAAACACCTACAATGATAGTCCCTTTCATTAGGAATTCAATGACTATAATAATTCAAGGTCATTTAAGGTCACGGTCGGAGAAAATGGTATAAGATGTAAAATGTGAAAGCAGAATACCTGTATTTCATAAATGTTCAAAATGATGGCCATGTACATCAATGAAGGTGACCTTGATTTCTTTGAAAAGAAATGACATAGAAATAAAAATATTTTTGGCATCATGTGAGCCCCATTATACCATTCAATTATGCCCTCAAGACATTTGACGTATCTTTAAAAATAACAAAGATATTTCAGGTACAAGTGTTAGGTGACTCAACCTGTATAATTAATGTAGATAACAAATTGGTACATAACATGGCACTTCAATGTCGATACTCAGAATGAACGAATGGGCATCATGGCCGCGTAAACAAAAGAAAAAAAAAACGCAGGCCTAATGCTTGATCTCTATGATTACTTAACGCCATTACTTGAGAACTGAATAATCCTTCAGTGAGTAATTTAATAACTTATTGTATATGGACGCCAAAATATAATCGAGTGATTGAATGAAAAGATTTTCCAGGTACTCACTAGTAATTAACTAAACTTATTTGAACGCATTTATTTTGTCGAAATCGTTAGTATTCAAGATGGTCACGTTGGAATGTATCTTCTTGTTGAGTTCAGAGATGCCAGAAAGGCACCGAAGGTGCTCTCTCACACATGCCAGATCACGCGTATGTGAGCTCGTGGAGTTTCAGAAAGTCGACAAAGGCAAACTGACGCATGCCCTCTTTCTCGATTCACCGAAGCTGCCCAAAGTAAGTTCGGACCGTCTCGTGGGAGTCGAGAGAGAAAGGCTCACACTTCCCTTCTCGCTCTTGAACAACTAATATCCGACCTTCCGTCAACAGGTCTCCACTGGCCTCTGCTGACCGCTGCTGACCACTCCTGGAATTTCTGACAACGTATGACGATTACGATTGGCTACTGTTAGTCTTTCCCAGCCTCTGCTAACCGTTGCTGACCACTCCTGGAATTTCTGACAACGTATAACGATTACTACTGACTTCTGCTTGCCTCTGCTGGACTCTGCTGACCGCTACTGACCACTCCTGTTACTTCTGACAACGTATAACGATTACAACTTGCTACTGCCTGCCTCTGCTGGACTCTGTTGACCGCTACTGTTCACTCCTGTTACTTCTGACAACGTATAACGATTATGACTGGCTACTGTTAGCCCCTCCGAGCCTCTGCTGGCCCCTGCTGACCACCGTTTATATTTCTGACAACGTATAACGATTACTACTGACTTCTGCCTGCCTCCGCTGGACTCTGCTGACCGCTACTGACCACCCCTGATGCTTCCGACGTATAACGATTATTACTTGTTACTGCTTGCCCCTGCTGGACTCTACTTGCCTCTGCATGCCTCTGCTGGCCTCCGTTGGCCTCTGCTGACCACTGCCGACCACTGCTGACCACCGCTTATATTTTTGGCAACGTACAACGATTACTACTGGCTACTGCCAGCCTCTGCTGACCTCTGTCAGCATCTCCCGACCTAAGCTAGCCTCTGCCAACGTCTCCCGACGTCAGCTGACCATCGCTGACCACTGCTGACCGTTGCTGACAACTTGTGACATGATGTAATATAATATAATATGTTTATATGTATTAAAGTTTTGTATAATGTGAATCTATGGCAATAAATGATATAATTTCAAAGAATTCTATGTATTCTCATCATTTTTTACCCCTCTTTCCCTCTCCAAATTTCCCGCCGCCAGGAATTTCTGCGAATTCCTGGAAATAACGTCATTTCTAAGAATTCCTGAAAATTCTCGGATCCCTGAAACTTACCGGCGTCCCTAAAACTTCTCGGAATCCCTGAAATTTCCAAGAAGTTTCAGGCAGCGGCTAAAATTATGTAATATTACGTAACATTATGTAATATTACGTAATATTACGTAATAGCTCCTCAAAATTTCTCCGGCCGGAATTTTTCGGCAAAAATTACGTAATATTACGTAATATTACATAATTTGAAATCGCGGGAAATTTGAAATCTTTGCGGGGAACTTAGAAAATTTTAAAAGATTCGAAGTGTCTTATAACTAAGGGAATGATTTCGATAGGAAAAGAAGGGTAAAAATGATGAGAACACATAGAATTCTTTGAAATTATATCATTTATTGCCATAGATTTACATTATACAACATTTTAATACATATAAACATATTATATTATATTACATCGTGTCACAATTTGTCAGCAACGGTCAGCAGTGGTCAGTGATGGTCAGCGATGGTCAGCGATGGTCAGCAATGATCAGCTGACGTCGGGAGGTGTTGGCAGAGGTCAGCAGAGGGTGGCAGTAGCCAGTAGTAATCGTTGTACGTTGCCAAAAATATAAATGGTGGTCAGCAGTGGTCAGCAGAGGCCAGCAGTGGCAAGCAAAGATCACCAGGGGCGAATAGTAGCAAGTAGTAAGCGTTATATGTTGTAAAAAGCATCAGAGGTGGTCAGCAGCGGTCAGCAGAGACGAGCAAAGGCATGCAGTGGCAAGCAGAGATCAGCAGGGGCGAACAGTAGCATGTAGTAATTGTTATACGATGTCAGAAGCATCAGGGGTGGTCAGCAGTGTTCAGCAGAGGCCAGCAAAGACATGCACAGGCAAGCAGAAACCTGCAAAGGCAAGCAGAGACTTGTAGGGGCATGCAGTAGTAAGTATTAATCGTTATACATTATCAGAAATACCTGCAGTGGTCAGTAGCGTTCGGCAGAGACCAGGAAAGTTCAGCGGAGATAAGCACACGCTGACAGAGATCAGCAAAGACCAACAGAGGTTAGCAGAAGTCAGTAGTAATCGTTAAAGGTTGTCAGAAATATAAGCGATGGTCAGCAGAGTCCAGCAGAGGCAAGCAGTAATCAGGAGCAGTCAGTAACAATCGCTGTATGGTGTCAAAAGTTGTCGGGAGTTCTGTACTTTTGTCAGCACTGGTCACCAAAGGTCATCAGAGACAAATAAAAACCAGGAGTAATTTGCAGGGTTCAGTAATGAACTCTAGGAAAGGCAAGTAAAAATACCTGGGCAGTCGAGATTCCGAATCGTATGCCGTTGACGTGAGGTCGGATTTCAGTTGTTCAAGAGCGAGAAGGCAAATGTGAGCCTGCCTCTCTTAACTCCCATAAGACGTGTCCACGGTGCACTCGGCGCTTCGTCTGGCATCTCTGGTTTATACTAGAGATGACAGATCACGCGTATGTACGTGAGCTTGTAGTGTTTCGGAAAGTCGACAAAGGTAAACTGACTGCTCTCCTTCAAGAGTCTCGTTGAGTTCGAATCCTAATTTTGCTCGAAGCAATTAAAAGAATTTTCAGACACTCAGAACGTATTGAATCATACAAGACTCGTGACGAATTTCTTTACTTATCAATTTTTTAATCCATACACACTTTGTTTTGTTCGTTTCGTCTTTAATCTCTTCGAGCAAAGTGTAGACAATATTTTCGATAACACTTTTATTATCGTGGAAATAATATTGAATGTGTTTAATACATACTAGCTTAACAATCATAGGACATTTGATAGATGAAAACAAATGTTTCCTTATAGAATCTATAATTACGACATTGATGAGTACGTGAAAAAATAAATGTAAACAACTGCTTTAAATTTGAAAAAATCATTTCTTGTTTATTCCAATGTGAATTATATCTTATCAGGACATTAGATAAAAATTATCGTTAATCACAATTATGATTTTATATTATGTTGCTGAACTACAGTAAACTGCATAATATATTTTCAACAGTTTCGTAGAATCATTTTACATTTTATATTTTACTATTGATTAATTTTTCATAATTTGATATTCGTGTCATTAGTTATAAATGAAATGTTTTATTTTGTGAACATACCTGAAGAGGTTTCAAAAATATACGAGTCGAAACATTGAGTTTAAAACCGTTTTAGTCATTTAACAAATTAGAAAAATGCACTGTCAAGTCCAATAATTATACATTCCAAAACTCTATGATTGATTAATATACAACGTAACGACAACAGGTCATTTATTTAAAAAATGATTTATCAATAGCTTCCATGATCTCGTTTACGATAAGTGTATACTGAACGTATTATTTCCATATTTAGCATATGTTTTGTATAGATACGCATATTTTTCATCCATAAATGTATATCTCCAGACTAATTATCACCATACATTTTTACTGTGAATGTTTCGTCAAATTTATTAACTTTGAGTTTGTTATAAGTTAAGCATAAAAACTGCTCTCACATTCGATGCTATAACTTTCTAATAATCAGAAAATCATAAAACTTGGACACGATATCAATAAAAGATCTATTACAAACAGTTTTGTAAGACATTGCTGTTAATTCTTTCTGTATTTAATAAGTGTATGTCGTATCAGAAACGTCGCTAACTGTAATCCAATTGTCAATTTCAATCACGCGAGAACACGTTCCTTAATTCGCACATGTTCCAGTAGTCTTCAATCATTACAGATATAGTACTTTGCAACATGTTGCTAGTGAAAGTTTATCGTGCGAGGAAATAGCCTTGACGAAAGTTATTCGAGTAACGACGAAAAACGGAAACGAGTATCGACCGAATCCGCATGCGGATACGGAGCTTGACAAAGTAGCGCTTAACGGGTTGTAAAAGCGAGATGAAAGTGTCGAGAATAAAAATAAAAAAAGCCCGTTTTCTTCCGCGGAAGAACGTAATTAATGAAACCTGCCACTAAAACTCTACAAATAACTTTTGTCGTTTGGGACTACGTCGATTCTCTTTAAATAAAATATAATAATTTATTTCTACTTCTGGAGAAAAATACTATAATACCGAAATTCAAGCTTTTTACAGAAGAACCCACTATAGTTCATGGAATTTTGACTATTGAAATACAAATTATTTTTTTAGGCAATGTGTGGGAGTAAAGTAGGTGCAACGAAATTTTCTAACCATGTTTATGTATTGTTTTCAAACACTCTTTACTATATGTGAAAAATTACTTTGATTTTATTGAATGATCCTGGACATATTACATCTATTCATTCTGGTAGACTTTTCAATTGACCATAATATACAGGGTGTTCGGCCACTCCTGGGAAAAACTTTAATGGGAGATTCTAGAAGCAAAAATAGGACGAAAATCAAGAATACAATGTATTTTTTCGGCCCATTTTTCTGGGGCTGCAGAGCTCATTATCGTTGGACTCATTAAAATCCTTCAATTCGTTTAGAAGTTATGACATTTTAAAGATTCGCATGAAATTTCAGTGAAGCATTTCTGGCCTCACATTAGATTTTCTGTAAAGAATTTTTTTCTCGAAGATAGTTAGGATTTCGAGGGTATGTCTATTCACAAAAAATGATTGTAATTGACCCGCGCAACTGAAAATAATTTTTCCAGGTCGATTTGAAACTTTTCAATTTCGCCGAATTTCAGGGGAATCATCATCCAGAGTCAGACATTGTATTTTCAATAAGGAATTTTTTTCTCGAAAGTACGTAGGAATTCGAGGGTATGTGTATTGACCAAAAATGATTGTAATAGTCCCCCACAACCAAAAATAATTTTTTCACATTGATTTGACATTCTTTAATAACTTTAACGAAGCCTCAATCAGGAAATTAATATTCTTGATTTTCGTTTTATTTTGACCTCTAAAATCACCTGTTAAAATTTTTTCCAGGCGTGGCCGAACACCCTGTATATCAAACGTAACTAATACCATTGCTTAGTCGCAATTAAAAATACAAAAATGACTTTTACGAGGATGTAAACCATGGAACATCTTCGTGCAATTATGTTTCGCTAAAGATAGTTATTAAATGTTTTAGAAAAGTATCAATATAGGAAATTTTGTTCCGTAAACCAATGTTGAACCCATATTTCTTTGACGCAATTCCCATTGTCTTTGAATGGCTATGAATTGGTGATTTAAAATTTCTAAAATCCTCTATATCGATAAATTTCATTTTTCTCATCAATCTGAGAACATCGAATGGTATGGGGCCGACTTGATATTATCAAGCAAGAGCCTTTGTTTATAAAAGACTTGTAGAAGATGTGTTTAGCTTTCCTGAAATTACCTTATTACTAGACTGCGGATGTTTAAGCAAATACATAAATTCCTAGGAAATAGATAAAAGAGTGAAACCTAAATAGAAGTTTGTTTCGTCACTAGAGGTTCTTAAAAATATATTTTTTATTTTGAATATTTTGCATATGGCATATGTTTTACACACCTTTTATAAAAACATATGTCGAAACATACTGCACATATTCATTGCATTTCTGTTCATAAAATTAATGCTTATATGGGTTTCCGAATATTTATTTTAGTTTACTAATTCAACGTTTGTCTATGATAGTCAGTAAATCATCAATGGTAACAGTTCATAGATGCTACGGATAGTATTAATCAATTATTCTGAAATATTCTTGGCAGATAGGTTCAACGGAAACGAATTTTATGAGGTCAAATTGTTAAAGAACCTAAAACAATTAAAGCATTCTACTTCAGCAAATTCAAATATGCCCCAATCACATCTTGTAATGTTGAACGTTCGTTCTCAGCTTATAAATTGACTTTAAGCGATAAACATTATCGACTAACTCTTGACAATATTGAAAAAATACTCGTAAGATATTCTAATTTAAATTATAATTGATTATTATTATGTTTAAGTAATAAAATTATTTGAACATATTTTGAATATATTTTGCATATTCGTGTATACTTTGGCATATTATTTGACATGTGTCACTTACATATTTTTACATATTTTATTGATATAAACATCCGCAGTCTACTTATTACCTTCCTCAGTTGTGTTACATTCTTTGGTCCGCACTGTGTAGAATCTCACTCCTCCGGTAGCTGCAGAGCAAGTGGAAGAAGCGCAAGGAGATTCAGACACGAATACTCAGACGGTCTTAAATCTTGTCTCGCGAAGCGAGCTGCTGGGCCTCTCTTTATTTTGTCCCGCGAAGGCGTCGTTGCGCGACTCGTGAGCCTTCGTTACGCACGTGTGAACGGAAACGTCGACTCTTAAACGCTTCGGTTCTTAAGCGCGCCACGACGCTCACCGCCAGCATGAGTTTTAATTGCCTGTCGTTTCGTAGTCCAAGGAAAAACGGTGTACAGTAATATTCATAATCATTCGAGCAACTAGTTTGTACGTGCAAACAAAAAACCGACTTAATTTGTTGATTTATCTTTCTGAACAAATAAACGCGAATATTTTCAACCTTTACGGTTTTTCGCTTGTCATAATCGTATAGGTCAGACATGTCAAATACAATACATGGCACCCTTGACCTTATTTTTTTTTTATTAATAAAAAATAACAAACTAAAAGATTACGATTCAATGCATTTCTTTCATTTTGTATTCAACTATTCAAGATTTCATACAAAATCAAATATTTTAGAAAAATAGTGAAACTTTTGTGAAGATATTTTGTTTAATACACAAGTTAACATTTGTTTGAACCTGTTTCCGTGGAAATTGTATAATATAACAGAACAGTGACTGAAAATTATGTGCAAGTGTATTAATTTGGAGAAAACAAATAAATTATTATATTTCAAGTACATTTCCTAATTTTTACTTCCTTTAAAGTTAAAGAAAATTGATTGTGCAAGAACTGTTAAAATTATAAATAAAAAAAAAAAAGAAATGGATGAATAAAGAAAGCAGTTTTAAATTTAACGAATAATAGTGATATACTGATGATAAAATCCACAAGTAATCGCAATGGACAGTTACTAAACAAAATTTGAAAAGACTACTCTTTATTACATATCTCTATTTCTTGGATATAAAATCATTAAATTATGTAATAGGTAACTCAAATAAATGGTAAAATATTTAGGAATTATACCGCATATGTTCAATGACTTTTCTTTCTTCCTCTTACCTCTTTAGGACAATTTGTCCTCTTCGTGTTTCTCTTCCGCCTCTCCGCTTTTAAGCACTTCTTTTTCTTCTTTCTTGCATTTTATGGGCTTCCACACATGTTTCTGGCTCGAAGTGATTTACAACGAGACGTTATTCCAAATATAAAAGAAATGAAGTTGTTAATACGTAATCCGTGCTGTCAGAAAAAGAAACCATTTTCGTTTGAAAATTAAATACCAGGGATGAATTAGTAACTTAATTACCTTTCACGAAAACATAACTGTTTAAAAGAGCACTGCTATATGCAATATAATTCATCTTTACAATTTAATTTCCTAATGAAAATGGTTTCGTTTTTTGATAACACGTATTACATAATAACAATTTCTTTTATATATATAAAGATATGAAGTTACATATTTGCAGAATGATATATGTATATGATTATATATATTGTATTTGATGTTTCTTACATTTTGACGCTTCTTAGATTTTTCTTACATTTTGTAAATTTGAAGTGTATAATGTCGTTTGAAACAGTTCTCACTGGAACAATAAATTTATAAATTTCAAAAACGGTTTTAATTTAAACACTTTGCAACGTCAAAATAAAAGGTGACTTAATTTTGACGTTGCAAAGTGTTTAAATTAAAATCGTTTTTGGAATTTATAAATTTATTGTTCCAGTGAGAACTGTTTCAAACGACATCACATAATATTGATATAATAATATTGAATAGGAGATTGTAGAGGCCAAAATAAGACGGAAACCAAGAGTACCAATTTGTTGATTGAGACTTCATTAAAAAGTTATTAACGTTTAAAGTTCCACACATTCTCGAATTTTTTTCTAGAAAAGGCGTAAAATTTCAGGGGTATGTCTATTCACCAAAAATGATTGCATTTGACCCTCGCAACCAAAAATAATTTTTTCAAAATGATTTCAAACTTTTTAATTTCGTCGAAAAATTTAGGCACCTACCCTCTGCGATTTTTCTTAAAAATTCTTTTTTCATTTTTAATAATTTCGTTTGACGTCCTACAGAAAAGTTATTTAATACTTTTGTGTAGGTACCCATGAGCTCTACTTCAGAAAAAAATTTCATTAAAATATATTCACTATTATAGGAGTTATGGCTGTTTGAAAATTGGACCATTTTTATGGGGTTTTTCTAACATTACCGGGTCAAGGAACAATTTTTCGAATATTTTTATAATTGCTACATATTCTACACTGAAATACGCGTTGTTTGCTTTTTTAAACATTAAAATCGTCCACTCCGTTCAAAAGTTATGACGTTTTGAACGTACACATGAATTTTCAGTAGAACATTTCATGGTCAGACATTATATTTTCGATAACGAATTTTTTTCTCGAAACTGCGTAGGAATTCGGGGGTGTGTCTATTCACCAAAAATGATTGTAATTGACCTCCGCAACCGATAATAATTTTTCCAGAATGATTTGAAATTTTTTAATTTCATTTTTTAATAACGTTTTAACGAAACCTCTATCAAAAAATTGATATTCTTAATTTTCGTCTTATTTTGGCCTCTAAAGTTTCACATTAAAATTTTCCCCAGGGGTGGCCGAACGGCCTGTATAATATATAAAACTTAATTCCATAATAGTTATACTATTTCGGTTGCATTTAGTTTATACTTATTTCCTTTACCTGTTCACTTCATTCTGTCCGCAACTGTGCATTCGTATCGCTGCATTTGGCAGAAAATTTCTTGCCCAGGAGTTGCATTGTCGCATTCCAGAACGGAATCCAATCGACTCTGATCGTCGCGACTTCATCCCCATTCCATTCTCCGGGAACCCAACAATTCCTCTGTTCATAACCCGTCCAATCCTGGTTCCGCGAAGAAGCACGAGTCCGCTTCGGCTTCAGCGAACGGAAGACACTCAAATCCATCAACGGAAGAGGAACGTAACGCCTGACGAGGCTCGGTTCTTCGTTCCGTCAAAAGGGACAAGGCGTTGCGCCTGCGTTTCTAAAGATAGCACCTTCTCTAACCCGCGGAGGGGAGGAGGGTAGTCGAGGATGGAAAGGAGGGTCTAGAATTCGCGATTGGCGGCGCGGCGTAACTCGCGTACAAACGCGACGGCGTGAAGGGGTGCGTGCGTGAGGGTGAAAGCCAGAAATCGATGGTTAGCAAATTGGTGGGCGTCGTGAAAACCGAGACGGCGCGCTCGCCGTGCCCCTGGTAATGGATTAACCGGCGCCCCCTGCGTGCTGGCCCTACGACGAACAAATTGCACACGGCGAATAGGAGGAGGTGCCATACCTGTCGCGAAACCTAATCTACCTTCGTGTCGCCACGCGAGCATTAGGAATCGTGCGCGAACCGAACCACCGGGAGGCTATAATCGTTGGGGTTTCCGTTCCCGTGTGTCATGACACGGAACATTACCGGTGAACGAACTTATCGCGTTTGCTCAAACGTTGCGAAATAATAGTGCCTCGTGCACGTTTTTTCTGCGAGGAAAGCGTCAAGATTTCCTTTCAGAAACTCAAAGGGACTTCAAAGAAGTCGTATTGTAAGAAATGTATATGTGTTTGGGTTAGATCTGGATTATCGTTGGAATCGATGGAAGTATTTAGGTTTGGGCCGAAATTGTTCAGGGGTCTGCTCCTCGAACGAAGTAAAAGGGGTCCTTCGTATCGATAACCTCATTTGTTTATAATATGTAGATAGGAATTGAGAGGGTTCGACTTCGACAGCAGAAAGTCACTCTGCATCGAACTCTGGTCAAGAGTAGCCACTTATAGTTTTTACGCTCACGTTTTTATGATCTTTTTTTTTTATGTTAAATAGTTATAGTAATATTAAATAATATAGTTTATATTCAAGTTAAAACTGTCCGAATATTTGAATCCGACCACACGCCTGTGACCATCCCTGACATCCTTACAGTATGGAGTGTAAAAACTGCTTATATGGAGTTGTAATACCATGTGATAGTATTTAAGATAATCTTTTGTTGGTACTTTCGTTGATCTTTAACGCTTTGAAACATTTTTTTAATGGGCCTGCTAGTGGGCACCATCAATGAGATAACTCTAACAGAGCCTGCTTTAGATGCCAGGACACTCAATGGTCAGTCGAGGAGCATACGTATAGAAATGAGAGAAATGGAAAATCAGTCGAATACTTGCGAGAGAGCATAACCCTCTGCTGGCGTGTGCAAGAAGTGTCGCCACAAATCATTTAAATCGACTTTTATTTCTGCTACAAAAAATGGCACATACGAATATATTTTTGAATATGTTTATAATAATATCTAACAAGTCTTGCACATATTTTCACACAAAAAGAAAATTGTGTGTTTAAGTATGAGAAATTTGGCATACTAAATATAGTTACAATGGCTTCACTCAATAATTATATATTTTCATATGTTTTCTGAAAATGAATACCACCAAAGACTACTCTCAATCTGACCAACAATAAAATGCATTATATATTATTATTAATATATTATCAATGTTTCCAATAATATTGCAATTTTATTAATTACCATGGCAAACATTTTCAGTCGCCAATTAAAAGTTTGTTTTCAAACGTTCGTAGAACTATTAGATCGACAGGGGAATTATACAGAGATAGATGGTGGTCATAATACACATGGTGGTTATAGAAACAGAGAATGCGTTTTATTAGTCGTGCAATAAAATAGACAGATAATTGTATAAATACAGTTATAATTAAATTAATCCATCTGCGTTATTTTCTTATTACGATCCAATGGTAAATACGTTCCTTTACACATCTTCATCCTTGCTCTATACTTATCGTCGGTGGATAATATACTACAACACACGATATGACAAATCTTCTTCGTTGCATCCTTTTCACAGTCGAGTGCGGATGTTCTTATAATTCATGGTCGCGTTTACTCGCGCAAAAATTCCCCTTTCGCGCGATCAAAGACTAAGAGAGCGCACGCGCGACCATGGAGCGCGAAAAAAAGGATGTCGGTTTAAATTATGGCGGGGAACTTTGTTCACGAGAACGTTAAACGGGCCCCGATGGTTTAAATCACGTTAATCGTACGGGACACGACTAAACGGGTGCTATCTTGGGAGGAAGCCCGAGGTCGAGAAGTGGCGAGCGTCCTCGACGCTAAATGGGACATGCTTTCAATTATGCGTGAAATGAAGGCGGTGATGCGTGCGCCGGCTTGCCGACAGGCAGCATGAACGCGCGTATGGCGCATCGTGAGCGTAGGTGGCTTTGTAGGAAGCTCGAAACAGCCATTGCTCGATTCTGAATAATCGCCGGAACCAACGTAATCGGTTCTTAATTGCGTACCGAAATCCATGGCGATTTACGAAACGTAATTTTCAGTGTAAAATTAATTAAATTTTATTAATATAACAAGTAAAATAATGGCTTTGGAAGTATGAAAAGCCAATACAGCCCAAAGGATCCACTTTTGAGTAATTTTATTAATAATTATGTAAGAAATATTTGATTATTTTATCAAATGTTTATGAAATTGAATTTAATATCAAAGAGTAAAGTAGATAGTGTGATTTTCAATGTATTTATTATTTTTCCATATAATACTGTTTTTATACTATAACTTTTCATTTCCTTATCAGGTTGAGTTCGAATAAGGGTCGAAACGTTCATGTTTTAAATAAAATTTAATTTCACAAACATTTTGGTTTTTTAATTGTATAGAGACTGAAAAATAGTAAAAGATGAAACGATAATCCCTCGAGTTCTCCAGCTCCGAGCGATACTAAGAAATAAAATTATAATAATAGTGACAGTATCAAGAACAATGTAATTAACAGTAACAATACTGTTGAATAGACTATACTGTTCCGTTGGTGTTTGCGTTTTGACCTTTTCCTATTTACGAAAGGTTAAAGTAGTCCCGTTCAGCACTCTAAATTCTAGAAACGTATCCTGAGAGGTTAATTTAAGTCTTACTGTATGTATTTGAAAGTATTACCCGGCTTCGACAATGGCAAATTGTATTCAACCGGTACCGTTTATTCAACAACAAAATCCTAGGAATTTCGGTTCATTAACAACAACAGACAGAAATCGTAAAATTACTTGGAAAGTAATGAATAGTACAGTAAAATCTTGATTTTAATAATGAAAGACACTGTTTCCAACAAGAGAAGCAGCTGTCATTGATATCTAAAAATGGAGTTGTTTTCCAGCTTCATTGAAATGTTTTACTCACTCACATACCTTGTCCTATCTGATGTTTACTTATTTTGTATATAGCAAAACTTTCTCTAAATAAAATTGTCGAAGACCATCGAGAAAATAAATATACACGTGTATGAATTTTTGAACAAAAAAAAAAAAAACGAAGAATTACATAATAAAAAATATTTAAATTACTTGAAAGATGACAAAACGTCATAGAAAAAAGTGACACATATATCATTTATTTGGTAAATTTTACATAAAATTTGTAATGTTCCATAATTTTATAAAGAAGTCCGAACAAAATTAGACAACTCAGTTAACAAAATAATTTGATTGTCAGTTAGCCAGGGTAAACAATATATAATTTATTATTTACCAGACTTTAGGCTGCAGATTCCCCATCCCTGCACTGGATTATAACTATGGTTAACGATATGTAATTTATGAAGAGACTTTCGATTTTTTATAGACGCTATTTTACGGACATCGGATTTAACGGATATCCCCCCCTCCTAGTTAGTACGTTAAATCAAGATTTTACTGTATGACACCATATACACGTACACTTTCCAGCTACAATGGATAGAGACAGCATGGAAAGCGAGGAAGCTCGTCGTGGTTAACGTTCGAGGTGTATGGTAATCACGAACGCGATTGATTAGCCGACAAAGTCGAGCCGACAAATTAGAGGAATGCCATCTACGTTCCTGCTCGACTCCCCCTCGTCAAACCACATATGCATACTCGCTTCTGTTCGTGGACGAGGTGGAAAGATTATCTGATTTGACGTGTGTGTACGGTGACGTCCCCGTCACGTATGTAGGCGTTTCTATGCTTTCTGTGACACGTTTTAAGGGAAATGATTTTATTTCGAAGGTATTTTCACTTTTTTTAATGTTCTCCGCTTACCTCTCGATGTACGAAGCTTTTAACGAAGTTAACATTTACAGAAACGTTTCAATTTGGAGTAATCTAAATAACAGCGGGGATAATAATAATATTCCATATATCTGCGTACGGAGATGGTCAGATTTAAATTTAAATTTTAATTTTTCTCACAAAAATTGTTTGACATCAACAACACTTTTAAAAATATTTGAATGGACAGAGGTCGAGAGACACATTGTATATTAAATTAAAATGTATTTTTTCGAAATTAGAGAAAATTCGTCTAATTGATGAGTTTTCTAAATCTAATATTAAATACAGATTTCTAATAACGAATAAAAGATAAACAACATTCGATCCGTTATTTAAAAATAAAGAATGAAATTATCATTCACGTTATTTAATTAGAAGATTATATTAATAACCATTAAATAAAATAAACGCCGAGAATAAAACTCTATACAGTGTTTTTATTCGTAACTTATTTTTCGAATATTTTGTTCATTTAAATTAATTATACCTTGACACCTTGAAATTAATTATAGAGGAAAGATACAGTGTCTAAGAAAGAATATTAGAAAGCAATATTATTCAAATACATATGTAATATCAAGTCAAACTTACAAACTGATATAAAATTATTTACTTTTACTATTTCTATTTCATGATTTTTATTCTCGTAAAACTTGAATATTTATCTCGTATAAATATTTGTTCGAAACAATTCGTATAATGCTGTATCATGTACAGTATCATGTGTGTATCACGTACGAAAAATCGTACTAATGAACGAAAAACTAAAATCACGTGCCCAAAATGGGCCAGAAATCTCGAATCTCACGAATAAATTAATGACGAAGCGGAAGTGCGAGAACACCCACTGTAATGACCGCGTTTACTCGAACGACCGCAGCTGGTCCAGCCAGCTAATTAATTTTTTCTCATCAAAGGCTATCAGAGTGACAAGAAGGAATGCATATATGCGTACACGGCGCGTCGTCGGTGCACTTCAAAGCGATCGGCGGCCACATTCGGATGCATGAGACAAACCGAGAAACTCAGCGTCGCTAAGAGTCGAAGACATACACTTTATACGAGACAATCTTCCACATCGTCGCACGGTGGGCCAAACGGCGATTCCAGCTAATCGAATTTAATATTTACCAGAAGCTGTTTCCTATATCGCTTTATTGCGATTATTGAATTCCACGTAGCTAATTTTTTAAAATTCTATACACTCTCCTTATTGCTCAAACTTTCTTTTCGTCGAACGTATTTTAACATTCTTAGTAAAATTAAAAATAGAACCGCTTCATATTTATAACTGTTTGCTTTAATTTCTTACTTGTCCCCTTCTGTAGTTCGTCTTAATCTTTAAATTTGTATATTTTTGTATACTTGTATATTTTGTACAATTACTTGCAAAGTAATGAATAGTAGAGTAAAATCTTGATTTTGATAATGAAAAACACTGTTTCCAACTGGATCAATTATAAGCAACTGTGTATATGTATAACAACTGTCATTAGTATCTTTTACATTTATAATTTACGTTATTATTTAAATTTAGACAAATCAAAAATTAAAGTAAATACTTGCGAATATAAAGAGTCTTTTCTTTGTTAACTAACTAAATAATAATTATTAAGCATCGAATACGAAATAAGAGGAAAAAGAACAATATGGAAGAGCCAAAACTTGTGTAAAAATAGCACGATGAATATCCGGTAGTTCGAAACAAGCCTAAATACGTCTCGAAAATATTCTATGGCGTAACGGGCGAATGGTACAAAGGATTCGGCGGAAACGTCGAGTATACGACTGAATCCTACAAATAATCCCGTCGAAGCGTCGCCACGCTTCGATGGACACATAAATGCCGGGCTCGTTCGAGCATGAGTTACTTGTGTCTCGAATCGCCCACGCCGATCTCAGTGTTTCACCGTTATCAAAAAGAACTTTGACAGGGGATGAAGCGACAAATCAGAGAAGCCATTACGTCGTAAAGATTTTACGTTTTCCTACACTCAAAACTGTTTACAACAAAACGATGATCAAAAAAACAGAGAAGCATAGAATAAAGCTTTCTAAACAATGATGTTTCTAGGTGGTGTACGAAAGACGTGAAATTTATTTTTAACAAAGTAAAAATATTCTATGCAATTGTTCATATTATGAAACTATGTGAAAATGGAAGGACATGTAGAATACTTTTTATAACTAAGACAAGAAGCAAAAGTTATAACATTGTAAATATTAATTTCTCGGCCCTTATTTAATAAGACTTTTTGCTTCATTTAACGAGTACTGTTTAACCTAAACATTATGCACGTTTTATCCATCACTGCAGAATTCACTACGTTAAAAATTTGTTAACCTAATGCAAAATATGATGTTTCTTGATTTAAAAATAAATGAATGTATAGCAAAGTGCTAATGCTATCTCCAATATCGGTTTCTATAAGGGGGGCGGAAGTATTATTTAGTAATACAAAGTCACGCGCGTTTCAGTTGAACGAAAATGCATGCGCATTAGGCGAGCTCGAGGAAAGGGGAAAGAATAGGGAATCCATGAAAGTATCAAGATGCAAAGGGTATAAAATATATTTGAAAGTTAAATACGAGTCAAGTGGCGCCCTGGCAGGGTGTAACTAAACGCGAAGTAGTCGGGGCCCCTTCCCACTTTTGTATTCATTGTGTTTCGTCGCTTTTGGCACTCTTTCTTTGCTTTGTATATCATGCTCGAGAATGTTTTGTCATAACAAGTTTTAAATCTTAAAATCTTCATTCACAAATGTGTTAAACTTCTTCACCAATAGCACTTTCTCTTTTTATGGAACGATACTAATGGAATAATGAACAACAAATTTCAATTAATTTGCAACAAAATTAGATACTATACATATGTATATTCATTCATGATTATAATCCAAAAATTCTAGTTCGTGCAATTAAATTTTGATAACTATGAAGAATAAAACCGTAAAATAAATTCTGTAAAGTAGATATTATAACTTTGCGACACCAGTTGAATTATATTTATAAAGAAACAACTTTTCCTCAATTAAAATTCTCTCAGGAAGGTTTACTCCAGGAAAATATTAAGAATCGTTAATTCCACGACTAAAAGTAGTTACGAAGATTTTTATAACGACTTTTAGATTTTTAATCTACCACTTTTTTTTTATTCGCCATCGTTAACCATCCGTTTCCAATCGTGTGGACGTTGGAAACCAACAATTTCCATCTCTCGAACAATTATTCCCCGAACATAGGTACACTTTCTATCACAATATAAACACCAACGCGATACAGACTCGCTGTATAAACCCTTCGTTAGCCAAAAATTAAATTTACAATTTTTCCTCGGCATCGGCGGCGTTTCCTTTCGGAACAGAGCGTACAATGCCAGCACGGTTCTCGAGGATTCCCCGGTTTTGTGCATGGGTGGAGGAGAAGGGGGGCACGAGGGGTGCTATTGTTCCGGTGTAGCCTTAATGCGCGCCGTTGTAAACAGCGTTACAATGGAATAACTTCGTTAGCATAATCGCGTCACAGAGTCGCCTGGCGCCCCCTACCGCTCCCGCTCCACTGCACCCCTTTTGGATTTTACGGGTGGTTTCCCTTCGGACAGCCTCGTGGGCGGACCCGATCCGATCCGCTCCTGCATTTAACCGTCGCGATTGAATCGTTTATCTCGTTGCTGCTCTCATGACTGCCCGGAGAGATCGTTTTTCAGCGGCGTTGTATACACACTCGCGACAAGCTACTTTTCGATTTCTATGATCGAACTGCTGGTTCTATAAACTCCGGTCACTCGGAGCATCCGCTGAAGATTATGACCGAGCAGGTTTCGAGTGGCACCGATTAAACGAGATCGGTTAGAGAGTGTTATAAAATTTTAAAAGACTAAGAAATGTAAAACACTGAACCAGCCCTTCTTTCTAAGTGAAACGTGGTAATCCTTAGCAATGGTCGAAATAATTTTAGATCAATGATTATAAATATTTTACTGTGCCGCAATAAATGATATGTCTCGGTAAATTATAATTTACGTTACATTAAGTAATTTTTCTAAATTTTGAAACAGTTGACATTTTTCTATCAGTATTAATTTGTACACTAAATAAGAACGTTCAAAATCGTGGACCGTTCAAATTGCTATTACTGGCATTCACTGAAGATAAATATACCCCATATGAACAAAATAACTGAAATTATTAATTAACTAAAATATGAAAAATAAAAAATACATTTTCGTACCCCTTCCGCCTAACAAAACAACTTTGAATGGGAGTTACACATTCCTATCCGGTTTCTATGAAATCTGCATAAACATCCGCAGTCTAGTGACATTTTATCGTGCAACCCCTGACTAATTCGGCCACTCGAAGCTCCCCCCGAGCGTTCTCCGCTAATTCGGCGCCAATCAAGACCAACGGAGTGCGCGCTGGGATCGGCTAATCAGCTGCGAATATTTCTCCAGCAATTATGGAACGCTCTGGCAGTCCGTGCATATATATCGAATTAATTCTACGCCCGATCCCGCCGACGTACATGACGTTTTTCGCCCCCCTCGTCTTTTCCCGGCCCCGTCGTTCGCGTTCACAATGGACACGTTAACCGAGTCGCGGATTCGCAACGCTCGTCACTTTGGTTCGCAGCTCGACAAGCGGCGCCCGTGTCTGCAGACGTCAATCCCAACCATGAAGTTTGAAACGAAGGGCGAGGAGAGTCGGTCGTCGCGTTGATGATCGCTCGTTGACGGACGAACGATGATCGGGGAAGTACACCGCCGGGGGTTGACCGTACATTGACATCCGCCATCGACGATAACCGTTTCTACTTTCGAAAGAACATCCCCCGTTTAAAATTAGACTTAATTCGATCTCCAACGAGGCTCGAATGCAACTTAAAATTTTCAGTTAGTTCTGATATAACAGTTACTTTTTATAACTTCTCTGTTCGAAGAAAACAATTTTATAACTTGTAACACCTTCACTGCCAGATCAAAATTGTGTAATAGTTCGCAAAAGTATAATTTTGATTTTAGACCGTACATCGACATCCGCCATCGTCGATAACCGTTTCTACTTTCGAAAGAACATCCCCCGTTTAAAATTCGACTTAATTTGATCTCCAACCAGGCTCGAATGCAACTTAAAATTTTCAGTTAGTTCTGATATAACAGTTACTTTTTATGACTTCTCTGTTCGAAGAAAACAATTTTATAACTCTAACACGTTCACTGCCAGATCAAAATTATGTAATATTTTGCAAAAGTAAAATTTTGATTTTAGACCATTGTAAGGTACATAACCTAAAATTTATTTCAGTACTTATATTTGTAATCTTGTTAAAATTCACGAATTCTATCCAAATTTATTTCCCCCAACGGTTTAACTTGAGAATTAATTTTTCAAGTATCATAGTGGTAAATACTGTCACCCATATATGGGTGACGTGGTAGTCAAAAGGACGTATAGTACTCATCTCGATGAACATAGATCCTAAAATCAAAAATAAGTACATTAGCTCAGGGTTATAAATATACCAATTATTAATAGTTGCTAATAGTAAACAAACCACAAAAGAAATAATTGAAAATGTACGACGGTCGATGGTTCTTTTTACTTTTTCATTCTTTAATATTTTAAGAATATGTGATTGAAAAGAAAGAAAATCAAATAATTTGGTATTTGCAAACTTTGTTTCTTAAAGAATTTCTGCTTTCAATATCTAAACTTCTCATCTACATTACTAACTTAGCTAAAAAAACTTAAAATTTCTCTGTACAAAACACTGGTAAGTCCGTGTGTAGTTATTTTTACTGGTTGTAGTTGGTAGCGTTGGAACGGGGAATATGAGGGGGAATCCCGTGGTAGAGTGACCGGTAGTGTGTAATAGCGTTGTGAGGGAACAGGTGTAGAAATACTTATGTATGTACGTTCATTGTTAAAATAGAAATAAATGTGTTGAAATAATAATGAGTTGTTTAGAATTGTTTAGAATGAACCAAACACAATCCTAACAGTTCGGGACATTAAATTGAATGATTTAGTGTAATAGCTATTATAATGTTATAGCATTGAAAAGGTAAGATGGCAATTTTTAAACATAATGTATGCATCGAAAATAAATATTAAAAATTTCACAGGTAAAAAATCACTGCCAAAGGAGGTTAAAAACTACAAACACTAAAGTCTTTGATAAATTCGTAAAAGTGACCTGATAATAAAACATTTTACTCCATCACGTTTGCCTCTAGAAACCGTCTAGCTCTCGCGAATATATTGCTTCTGTGACATTAATCCAGCGGAGGATATCAAGGTTCCCTTTTTCTAGCGGACCGCTTTGTATAATATACGAATCATTTGAAGCAAAAAGTTCAAAAGGTTTCGCTTTCATGAATCACTGTAAATAAAAAGGACGTCGTGAATTTACATTTTTCTTCCAGACGAATATTCCGAGATTTGAAAAGAGATCAAGGGGAGATACTGATTTGTCGCCTCGAAAGAAACGTAGCTAAATAACGAAGACGTAGAAAATTCACGGAAGTAACACAGTTAATTATTTGATGAAATTAATTTCGTTTTCTAATAAATTCAAAACATTCATTACTGTCTCTTTTTAAGATTTATATAAACCTTGTACACTCAAATATATTATTTGTTCTTGTAAGTATTTACACTATTTCCACAATCACGATTTCGAAAGGTAGCAGTAAAACATCATCTATCGTACATTTATTGTTAATTTTATCGTCGTTATCACCATCATGATTATTCATTTTGTTATCATTTTTATTTCATGCCTTTGCACTCCAAGAATTCATTTTGATAGAAGTAACTGGCTACTTGAATGCAATTTTGTAATGTCATTTTAAAAAATATTAAAATTGTCCTTATTCCCAGAGAAAATAAATGTTTGTAATTTTTTATTTCTTCGTTTGTTTCGTTAATTAGATTTGTGTTACGCTATAGAGGGTGTTTGGCCACCCCCGGGAAGAATTTTAATGGCAAATTCTAGAGGCCAAAATAAGATGAAAATCAAGAATACTAATTTGTTGATGGAGGCTTCGTCAAAAAGTTATTAACGTTTAAAGTTCCGCCCGTACTGAATTTTTTTCTAGAAACTGGGTAGAATTTCGAGGGTACGTCTAATGACTAAAAATGATTGTAATTGACTCCCGCAACCGAAAATAATTTTTCCAGAACGATTTGAAACTTTTCAATTTCGCCGAAAAATTTAGGCACCTACCCCTTGTCGATTTTTCTTAAAAATTCATTTTTGATTTTTAGTAATTTTGTTTGATGCCCTACAAAAAAGTTATCTAATACCTTTTTGTAGGTAGCTATGGGCTCTACTTCACAAAAAAGTTTCATTGAAATATATTCACTATTGTAGGAATTATGGCTGTTTTAAGATTGGACCATTTTTATGGGGTTTTTCTAAAATTACGGTGTCAAGGAACAACTTTTCGAATATTTTTATAATTGCTACATATTCTACACTAATATACGCGTCGTTTGCTTTTTCGAACATTAAAATCGTCCACTCCGTTCAGAAGTTATGATGTTTTAAAGATTCGCATGGAATTTCAGGGAAGCATTTCTGGCCAGAAATTATATTTTCGGTAACGAATTTTTTTCTCGAAAGTGGTTAGGATTTCGAGGGTATGTCTATTGACCAAAAATGCTTGTAATTGACCCCTGTACCTAAATATAATTTTGTTATTATGTTAATATATTAACGAAAATACTATTTTATTTAAATAACTATTGTCTTCAATTAAAATAGTATCGAAGTGATACATAGAATCATACTATGACGTTTCTGTTAATTTTGTATGTTATATGATACCTTTTATCTTAAATTCCTAAAGATAGATGTCAAAAAAGAATCGAAGAAAAATTTAAATCGTTTCTCGCGAAATATAAATATACAATGTACTCTGATAATCCGAAGATTATTTAAACAATTTTACAAATTACACTCGCACTGCAACACAAGGATCTGTTATGTTTGTTATAAATCATGGAAGTTTCCCAAACGAATCTCTACTTAAGAGGATCGCGGTAGACGCGACGAAACGGCTTTTAACGAGTCAAATTTGACACGCGATCGCTCCCCAAAAATCAGAGACGACGAGCTCGTTCCGGCAGGGACTAGAAAAACTCCCGCGAATTCGTAGTTGTCGAGCCATTAGGGATTTCCCCTTCCAACCCCTCGCGGTGGCTCGCTTTCGTACTGATTTCTACTGGCTCCCAGCGCGACGAAAAATAATCTCTTTTCTTCTCGGTCTCCCCCTTCTGGACCAGAACGCCCGTCGCGGACGTCAAAATATGACAGCTCTCTCGGGTCACCACTTTCCGCGACAAGAGTTTTGCAGAAGGGGGTTGCGACGAGCGATCATTAAAATAAAGCGGCGCTCGCGACCGCCACACAGTGGTTCAGAATCACAAAAATAGAAAGAGCTCTCAGATTTGCATGGAAATTAGTATATAAGAGTTTTCCGGGCTGCTCGTTCCAAATCTAATATAAAAATTCTGAAATTGCAAACCACTAATTCAATATCGGCGATTTATATACTAAACAGTCAAAATGAAAATTAGTATATAAAGTTTTTAAGACCACTGACTTAAATTCAAAATGACGAACCCAATATAGCCGACTTTTATGCTAAAAAGGTATTAGATTTGCATAAAAATTGGTATAGAAAGCTTTTTCAGGCCTCTGACTTAAGTCAAAACGGCGAACCCAATATGGCCGACCTGTATGCTAAAAAGTTACTAAATTTGCATGAAAATTTGTATATAAACAATTCTAGAACCACTAATTAAGAATGTAATATAAAAATTCAATTATTAAACAGATGATTTACAAGTTCAAATTCAACCACAAAAGTGAACTGTTTTCATTCTCACAGTGGTCGAAAATTCTAAAAACCTTCGTCAAAATATCATTTACGCCATTTCTAATTCATTCTTAAAGTGAAATACAATCTTTTAATAGTTTTATTGAAGTAAAATATATTAACTAGATAATTATAAAAGATAAATGTCTTTTTAAAAGTAAATAAAATTATAAATATATTATATTTTATTTATTTTTGTTTTAATGTATCCCAAACCACCTGAGTTGTCACAAAATAATAATTCAGCACTTTCGAAACAACGAGGCCCTTTGGAGATTAAGACTCGAGAGTTCAGTTCTCATTAACCTCGTTACGGTTTTATCATATTTAAGCAAATATAGATAATCTGGAATAAATTTGATTTTATTTTCTTATAACTCCATTCTTTTCTCAAACAATGATTTCATTAAAAATTCTCATGTTTTACCGCCATTTCTCCTAATAAAAAATAAGGGAAAAGATTTGAGATTTTCTTTACCACATAAAACAAAATTTAACGAATGTAAATTTATAATTCGAGTTGAAATTCTCAAAAATTTATAAATATCCAACTACTGGTATTTTTCCAGATGTCAAATGTATTTATAAAAGCCCGTACATACAATACATTGTCTGCACCTTTAATTTCCCACGTAACATGGCTACTGATTACATTTGACATCGTTTCTCGTTACTTCCCGCCGAAACGATTCTCGCGAATCGTTGCTCATTTCGAAGTAACAAACCAAAGAAATTGTTTACGCGTCAGTGGTAAATAAATTCGGATAAATTATGCGGCAACACGATTCGCACATTTGCAGCTTAAGGATTGAGAGCCACTGCGGTACGCGGTTAAGCTGACGGAAACGGTAAATGGTTCGCATCCAACCCCCTCGACGAGACGCTAATTCATATTCATAGGTGTAGCGTTTAGCATTGTGCCGCTCGATTCTCCGGAGAGTTTGCTCGGCGAAGAACGACGAGAAGGAGAAACATCAAGTTACATTAACTTGTCGCATCGACCACACACACAAATTTACCGATCGTGCGACGTTTCCCTCGGCCTTTCAGCTTTCAGAGAAGTACAGGGTGTCTCAAAATGGCGGGACAAATTTAAATAAATTAATATAATGCAGCAAGCCTTCAACTTGCAAGTATTCAACATGGTCAAATTATTCCCGAGCATTCCACGTAAGTCGAATTGTATATGCACATACTGTTGCAAAAGAAACGACAACACTTGCACCGAATGGCAAAAAGCTAGTCCCATATCAAAACTTCGTAAACCATACACGAGCAGGGACTTAATATCGAAGACTTCTGTAACATTTAATTTGATTTAATTTTAAAAATATGTGTTTGTAGCAATAGTTTATTAATTTTATTGTAATGACACATACATATATCATCTCTTCCTCTATCTATTAGTTAATTAATACAATATATATTGTATTGCATACTAAAATTACACAACAAAGAGTGTTTGTCAAGTACTGTACATAGATTCACAAAGCTTTCAGTAAAATATTACTTTGAAAAATGTATTCATTATATTGTAATGTCTGACTAAATTTTCATAAATTTTGTATTTATAATTTTATTATACGTGTGTTTGTTTTAAATCTTTAAATAATTTAAATCGGCAAGATGCAACCGCCATCTGTATGTACAATGTAAAGTTAAATTACTAGGGGTATGCGAGATCTCGAAAATATCGATTCGAAACGAGACATTTTTTTATAAGATCGAGACGGGATCTCGAAAGTATTTTATCAATCGGGAATATTGAAAATCTCGAAAAGGAAGATATCTATGACAAACTGGACCGTTAAGGTTAAAAAGAAGAACGGTTAACCGAACGAGACTGTCATCAAACAACGTACGTAAAAAAAATAGCATTTTTACACGTGAATTCTAAATAAAATATTATATAGTTATTTGTATACTCGACATTTATCTTTTTATTTCTGTAATTATTTATTTGAGTTTATAATATTTTTAAAAATCCCGATATTTCGAATCACACTCCACTCCGTAATATTAAGAAAGCAGTGACTATCATTGATTAGGGAAAAGGTAAAGTAGTAAAGCAGTACATATTATGATATATCGACACCACTATCTATACTATAGTTTCTATAGTATCACTTTAAAAAGGTGTTAAAGGGGTAATATTTATTAAATACTTGTATTTTCGTGTATAAATCAAATAAAAAACCATAAATTATTCTTCATAACAGTAAATCATAATACAAACGTATCACCAAACCAGGCAATAATTCAGTAATAGAATTACATACCGCTTTCGTTTATTGTAGATTTTACATTAGGCTTTCGAAGATGGTGATAGTTAGGTAAAAGTTTTACTAAGAATTCTAGCTGACCTATCTGAGGCTAAAATAAAGAAAGTATAACATTGACAGATTCTATTAATATACAATTAATAACATCGTCAAGAATTTAATAAACACTTACGTATGGTTTATCGTACATTTCTCTACGTTGACACTGACTACCATATATTACAGTGTTTTCAGGTATTACCTCAGGTTCTGTCACTGTGCATGCTGCCCCTATGACACAGCCATTAGTCAATTCAACTTTACGACCAACAAATGCTGAAAATAAAAAAGTAATTTGAATAAAATAAATGAATAATAAATGAGTTTCCAAATATTGTTTAATACAACAACCTTTGCTTTCTAAAGTATTGTTATCCCCAACTTTGAATGCTTCACAAGTACAATCTGTTTCGAACACATTATAACTACCAATTATTTGTACTGGAACTGTTGTAGGTTCAGGCGCACCTGGTGGTAACCTGCAATGTAGTAAACATTCTATTGTAATAGAAAGAGAGAAACAAAGTCAAACATCGTTACCTGTTTGCTATCGTTGACATTTCTTCAATAATGTTCCCTTCACCTATTATAATTGGGCCAGCCTCTGCAATGATTTTGGCTTTCGGATGAATCACCGTTTTTGGGCCGATGGTAATGTCCCCTTTTAAAATACTTTCGTCGCATACTACAGCACCAGCCAATATCTTCAAACTAGGTAAACACACAAAAATAAAACGTATGGCTTCATTACAAACGCATCGAAAGAATTATATACATTAGATATAACCTTAAAAAAAGTTCATAATTTTCAATCAAACTTTAACGCTTCAATTTTGAATATATATTTAAACATTTTTGTAAACACACGACCGATGAATAAAATTTAAATAATTTTAGCGGAATTAGTTAATTTTCTCACTTTAAACGACGACTAGATGAGTTCATTGCTAACAGCTGACATGGACATGGACTGACAAGCGCATAAACACGCCCTCTATAATGATTTCTAAAGAATTACATGCTCTGAATATTATTATTAACTCTAATATTGAAACAAATTATTAACGACACAGTTTGTAAGCTTGAACATTACAATTATACGAATACTAGAGATATTCGATTCCGATTCGATTAATGAAGAGACTAATTTTTTCGGGTAAAAAGTTGATTTTTTGAATCGATTATCTGCTGACAAGTTTTATTTATTCCAAAATTGTATAGCTTATTTACAGAGTTACATAATATAATTTATTACTAATTACTATTATTTTAATTGCAAATTTATTATTAAAGCTGTAAAGTTTCTAATATGTAAATATAAAAAAAATTTGAATCGATTCTTGCAAAATTAATTCTTTGATTCTTTGAGAGAATCAATACTCATGATTCGATCCAGAATCGATTCTTTAAAGAAAATCAAATATCTCTAACGAATACATTGTACTTTATTTTTATATTTCTTTCATTTAGAGATAGACAAGATTCTCATTTAGATAAATATTTTGCGTTACGAGTAAGAATAAACAATTTTTCAAACGTTTTAAATAAAAATAGAATTTAAATTGTAGTTTAATAACTTGAATCAAATAAACATAACGAAAACATCGAACGAAATTAAGGAAGAAGAAAATATAACGTACCTTAGACATCTTTAATTTTTCAATATACACTTATTATATTTAATAATATTTCTTACCACTTGCTGCTAATAAACTTCTTAGGAAATGCTGATCTCTGTAAAATAATAAACTTATTCTTATCTTAAATTAATTATCTTCTACAAATATCGTAATATGACACAGTTTGAATAGTTATTACCATTACTTTCATATATTTGTACAGCATCAATTAAATGTAATTATAAATTATAAAATTTTAACGAGTATTAAAATTAAATAAATAATTTTAACATAACGAACTTAATTCTGGATAATCCTCTTACTTTTAGATAATTCTGGTTTGCGCTTATGAAAACTGTCGAATATTTACGCGGAAAATTTAGATTTTTATTTGACGATTAACCAATGAATGAGTATTCAAGATATTTTAGGGAAATGAAAATGAACTTAGTCAGAATGAATTATAGATTTTGATTTAGGCTTGAGTATTTCACACTAGTCAAAAAAACTGTGTGATTCGTCTAATTGTTATGAAACTTTATTTAAAACCTGAGTTTAATGCCCAATGAATACTTTAAGCTTCATTACTCTTAGATTCTACAGTCTTAGGTACACAAAATAATTCGTACAAAATATATGGTTAAAATTTCAAGTGAACATCATCGGTGTTTTTGAAATAAGTATTTCGTGTGAATTAGCTGAAATACAGTAACAGATTTATGTTTGACAGTTTTCGCAACCCTGTGTGTGTATTATAGAGTGTACACTCGAATATTAAAAAGATCGACTAAGCTTTCATTTTCATGGTTACATCGTTCCTTGAAAAAGAACATTTTTCACAAGAAAGTAAAATTTGCGAGAAAACAAGCTCGCAAGAATATTGTCGCGAAAGGGATCGGAAATGGCGTAGGAAGGATCGAGATAGTCGAGGGATCGAGGATTGGGGCGAGTCGATAGCACGTGAACCGCGCCACCCTAAAAAAGATACGCTCCCACACTTTTATTATTACTTTTTTTTTTAATCGATATTTAATATAACTCTATATTATCTGTCAACTTTTATTTATTATATATATATTTTTATATATTATATATTATAAAATTTAACTCCAAATTGCGATAATAACGTCTAATTGCAACGTGCGTGCGCGTGTACGTGTTGCGCCTTTGTGTGTGTGTCTGTTTTGCATTTTTATTTCTTTAATTCTCTCGCTTTCTCTCCCATCACTTTCTCTCCTCCATTCGTTTCGTTTTTTTTTTATTATTTTTTTTGTATTTTTGTATTTTTTTGTTTTTGTTATTTCTCTTAACCGTCCCTCGGTTATCTCCGACGTGTAACTATGTAAGTATGTACGTGTTCCTGTATGAGTGTGTCGGTGTACATGTGTGTCTGTGTGTGTCTGTGTGTGTGTGCGCGTCTGTACGCAGTGTACACATGGGTGGGTGGTTGTGGGTGAACGATTACAGGTGGTAATGTATCTTGCACTCGCGCGTACGTGACTGTGTACGTGTTTTATCTACAGTTAAACGAATTCTACGCACTTACTCGTTAATCGGCAGAATAATATGCATTTCTTAATTTCGCTATAAGTATTATTTAAACCGTCCGAAAACGTGTCAGTCGGCGCACCGTGACGGATTCGCCATCGCTCTCGTCGAGCCCTCTTCTTATTCCACATCTTACCATTCCACTTCCCCTCTTACCATTCGCCCTTTGCAATTTCCGCGCAACCTCCTCGCACTTTTACTCGTCGTTTTCACCCCTGTCGTACCCCTCCGCGCTTACGCATCCTCACGCTTCGACATCGCCCTACGCGGAAACTACTTTTCTGCCATAATCGTGTCTAACGTTTCCTCTAATTTTTCCCGAATATCTCCCCTCTGTGCCCCCTTTTCTTCTCGATACGTCGCTCGACTCCTTCGATGGATTCGAAGTGATGATTAAAAGACTGAAATCCCTGAAGCGGCTTAGCGCGTCCAAGGACCGTTGTCGACGGTGACACGTTCGATGCTATGTGAGACGACCCCGCGAATACGTAAAAAGAAAAAAGAAAAAAATAATATCTGCTTGATACCTGAGGGATAGTCGCTGTTCCACGGGACCTTTACGGCCCCGCCGCTTCAAGGATCCAGCATCACGCTAAATTACAATAAGAGAAGAGAATAGAGCTCTTTTTCTCGTTCGAGCCGCGGACGATACTTTACGGTGAAACTTATCTAAAAAACGTTGTACGTTCTATCGGCTACGGTCACGTTACGCGGTCTCTGCTAAGCTGCGCTCAAAAACTGTAGGGACACTTTACTGTAAAGTATCGGCCAAGCTCGCGGTGCGCTACAAAAAACTCCAACTTAGCGTTAAAACTCGGCTAATCGACGTTCTCGAGTGCCGGGCGTTCGTGCGCGCGCAGAAAGGACGATATAGTTGAATAAGCGGCGCGCGCAGGTGAAATTAAAATCTGTATCGTGACCTCTGACGGACATCCGTTGATCGAACATTTCGAATCTGTCTAAGCTCTGCTAACCTCGACCGTTTGATTTCAATTGGTAAATTTTAAACTAAGAATTTCGTCGATCCTCGCGATTCGTTTTATTTATTCAACTATACGACATTGTCTGGCTAATCGACGCGACTGTTCGAGCCGCGAAGAACGTGTCGCGACGCAACCCAGCCCCCCACGGGGAATTCGCGACGAAACGGGTGTTCCCCGTGTCCTCGAGAGAGCGATCTATCGCAACGGAGCTAGAAACTCGTAATCCATATAGAAAGTCGAAAACGCCGGGAATTCCTCCCCCTAAAAACAACGCGTCGCCCGATCACTTTCGTACTCTAAGCGTCTAACGATAAATCGCCAACAATATCGGTCGGTCGCCGGTTCGTATCGCGCTAGAACCGGCGAGCCCTACGCAACTAACTAATGTGTTTAACCGTGGAATCGTTGATCGCGTACAAAAAACGGACTTAACAGCGAAGTGAAACACGCGGCCGCGACAAACGACGTCTCTCGAAAGGGAAAACTATTGGTCGTTGATCGTCATGACATTGATCGGAATCCACGAAGTGTCTCTCTCGGTACGAGCACTTGCCCAACCACTAAATCAACGCGATTTCTGGCGAGCACCTCTCGTCGATGGATCTTTCGCAGTAATCCCGAGCGTTTCGATCTTCGTTTTGGGACGACGAAAGCGTTGGATCATGAACTTCCGACGATACATTCTCTGCTTCGTCCTTTTCGTTGGGCCTTTTGTCCAATCACGCAGATTATGCTATGTTCTAAAACGATTTAGGATAGACTTAATTGTTTGCGCTGTTAGTGTTATCGGTGAAATTTCTAGTTTCTTTCGAGTGCCTTTTATCAAGCTTACACGATGTATTTAAAGACAGAGGGGCTTAGACGACACTTGGTACTAAACGAGTACGGTATCTCTTAGATTAATATTTACGTTGCTAAAATCTTCTTAGTTGTAGAGGAAAATGGAACGGGATACGGAACGATAGCGCAAACGATTAAATCTCGTGTCTTCGAATACTATGATCGAGTGTTAATCCCGGTATTAGATAGAAAGATCGATGCGTCGACTGTGGATACAAGTGTCATGTACCTGTCTAATTAAATTTCTTAAATATGCTAAATTGAATTATTCGTTAATTTTTTAGTCAATTACAGCATCTCACGCTTTACAAAATTACTGTATAGAGTGATTATAGAAACTAGAACAAATTGTAGTTGCTCTTTTCTAAGAAAAATTGTTTCTCAAAATTCGTAGAAGAAAAAGTTATATCCCATATGTGAGGCCATCTTTTTTTGATGCAACGGTGCAAGTTGAAATTGAAAAAGAACGTCTGAGAGAATAAAAATAAAATTACATGTAACGACTTATATACAATTTGTGAGATTTTTTAAAAGACAAAATATATTTATAGACATTTATTTTAATCGATGATACGAAAGTTGAAATTAACGATGAAACCTTTAAACACATTTGTTGACGTAAAATATGAAATATCTTGTTAAGTATGCGTTTTCAAAGGTCACGTCTTAACAATTTTGCATACGAAATAATGAGAAGAATTGACTTATGTAAAAAGCGTATAATACATTTGTACCGTTGCATCAGACAAAAAGTTTACAAAAGTATGGCTCTGTATGGGAGATTCAATTTCTTGCTCTATGAATTGTTGATGTCATCGACTTTATTTATAGTTTGTTAAATGTAAAATCAACGAGTAAAATATTGATATTTATCAAATGGCTGTAAACTATTTTACTAAAACTTCGATAAAACTTTCTATGGTCTATTTATTGCCAATTTAAGTTTCACAGTGAAGCAATTGAAAATTTGTTGCATGCTGTATAATGATGAGACCGATCCAGTGACATAGTCATTAAGATTGATACGTATCAAATTTCAAACATAGTTTTGAGATACGAAATAGATAAATAGTATTTAAACATCAAGTATCATCGATACCTCGATAAGACAATGATGTAGCTAGTCTACTATCAGAATTGTAGATTATTCAAACACCTAAAAATAGATCGATAGTTAGGCAACTTTCTATTATTTTTCTTGTAGTATATTTGCACGATTTTTCATTTTTAAAGATCAATAAATTCATTTTGTACAAATTTTGTGTCTTAAGCGAAGGTCGTATCATTATTGTCAAAAGACGAAGTCGACTTGACGATTAAGATAGTGGGAAAAAATTTGATTAAATTACTATATCGTTCAAGATGAAATATAATACAAATGGAAATGTACTGTAGTAAATAATTTTAAATGTACAATATTATTTATATTTACAAATCATCATTTTAGAATAATTATTGTTATTGTTGCATTCCATGTATTTGTTATTTCTCCTTAAATCTGAAGGGACTAAAATTTCTAATAAAAATCACTTTCTAATCTTAAAATTTTCGAATATCTCAATAGCTTTCTTTCCTTGACGAGTTAAAAATGTAATTAAACAAGTATCAAAATTCGAATATTATTATTCGAATGAGAAAGGTTATACATTTGCATTATATATACATAATAATTGCGGTTATATTCTACCTGTCCTGTTAAAATTATTTTAATACTTAAAGTGGAAAGTAGAAGTAGTATTGTTCGAAGAACACGGTGCTCTTCGATGAAAATCTAAAATAAAAAATACCAGGCATTTTGAGCGAAGTAAATGGATAAATATTACTTTATTCAACGTGTGAGTATTATATTTCATTTTTGTAAGTAAAGTATAGTCTTAAGGAGTGCATACATTTCCGTTAAACAAAAACTAATTTTTGTTTTATTTGCTCGTGAATAATTAAATTTTTCATAGATAAATAACTCTGTTAATTTAAAAAAAAACATTTATAATTAATTTAGTCTTTTTAATTTTTACAGGTGGTCCGCAATTTATTAAGCATTCAAATAGTATTCGAACAGTTAAATATTCGAGTAGTCAAGTATTCGAATAATATTAGAATTCGAGAAACAAATAATTTGAAAAGAAGTTCTAGCTATGATCTCAATAAATACTAAATCGTTTAAAAACATTCTTTAAAATTATTCATACTTGTATATATACCTAACGTATTCTTCTGTTTACTTAATCAAATATATAAACATTGTTTTCCTTTCTTCGTCTCTTTCATTCTGCACCAAAAGGGATTTTCTCCGTTAGAAAAATAAATAAACAAATGGTTTAAAGAATTATAATTTGAAACATAATATCTTGGTATCGATGATGTCAGACCATATTTCAGTCCCATCACTAATGCCGCATTTAAACTAAAGTTATTTGTTCGAGCAACACTGCAAGAAGATAACTCGCACAATCTCCTACATAGTTTTTCTACATACATCTCTATATAGCATTCCATATCCGTATCTGAGTTTTGTCACTGGAATTCGTTGAAAGACGTCAAAAGAAACGCGATAAATGAATTTTATATGATCTAATAAACCGTAATACCGATTTATAAATCGTGTGAGGCATTGCTGTACTGTAATCGAATTTTTTTAATTTCGAGACGAAAGAACGTGACTGATAAAATTCTACCAAACTAAAAATCACTAAAATTTCAAAACCACTTTCTCAATTTTCTAAATATTAAAATCTCAAGGTTCGTCGATATTTTCGATTCCACAGCACGTCAACGCATCGAGGATCTAGAACGTGAAACGATCCACGTTCTCCAGGATCAGATCGAGCTCGATGTCGCCAGAAATCGGATTGAAGCTCGTCGTACACGCATAGATGACCAGCCCACCAGCATATCCGGCCGACGAAAGCGAGGAAAGCCGGTAACGGTGCGTAAAAAACGCTTCGAGAGGCTTTTCACCGCGGCGATGGATATTATTATTTAGTTAAGAAGTACGTGGTTTACGTATAAAGAGACGCGTCATACAGTGCCGTACAGTACCAAAACGTTTATAATGCGCACATAATGTTACCTCGATTAAACCTCTATCTACGCGCTCGCGCAGGCTCGTGTTATGTAAAAGTATCGTTAGTCGTTTAGTCTCGCTGCGGGTGTGTGTATATTATGTGTGTGTATCCGTGTACCAGTGTTCATTTTCACGTGTTGCGTCCGTGAGCCGGCCAGATCGGTCCAAGGACAAAATTCGGTTATTTTTCATTTATTCTTTTTTGTTTCGTACTGTCGTCGCACGTTTCCCTAACGTTTCTTGTTTCGTGTGTATGTTTCTTTTTTTTTTTTTACTCGCTGTGCCATCTTTTTTATTTTTTTGTCCATTTTGTTTCTTAAATTCCATTTTAAGCGCGCGGGGACCGTCGAATCTCGGTCGTCCCGTCGCGAACGTGCTTCGTTTTTCGCCCTTTTAATATGTATATATATTATTATATATACGCGTGTGTGTTTATACATATACAGTCTAAAGTAGCTCAGAGGGAACTATGCGAACCACTACCGCGAAGTCGGACGATCGGACCTAGCCGGGTTCGCAACGACCTTCGCGCCCCCTGTCGCTCGTCTCGCGACGGTTCACGCATGTGCGGCGACAACGGGCGCGAGATTTCAACGCGACGTCCGCCCTCGACCCGTCGGCCCTTCGTCGACGCTATTTCATCGGGTTATAATTCTCTTTTGCACCATTTGCGGTTTAAATGTATTTCGGTTTCTATGTCGCGAGCAACGGTCCGACCAAAATTCTTCCGTACACGTCAGTCCCTTGGGTGTATAGATATATACTATATATGTGTGTATATATACGTCGTCCGTGGATCGTTCTGGCGGGGCCCTTTAACCACATTTTTTTTGCTTTACTTTAATTAATACAATATATACTTTTTTTTATGTATGTATCGTAACAACCGATATTCTCAGTTCCTTCTCGCTCTTTCTTTCTCTCTCTCTCGCTCTTTCTATCTATCTCTCTATCTCACAACCTCTCACGCTTTACTGTCTCGTATACTTCACTACTTGCACACGCAACTTCCTTTCGCTCGCTTATACTTCTATTACCTGTCGTCTCGTCTCTCTTTCACGCGATTATCGTTTCTTACTCTACCACACGCGCAGGCGCTCTGTTTCTCTCGCCACTCGTACGCTGGATTTAATTATCTAGCTCGCACGCACACAATCACTCTCTCTCTCTCTCTGTCTCACACACACAATCACTCTCTCTCTCTCACACACACACACACCCTCTCTCTTTCTCTCTCTCTCACACTCTCCCTCTCTTTCTTTCTATATATATATAATATATTTTATATCTGTGTGTATATATATATGTATGTATATATATACTTCTATATATCTTTCATATATACTTTATGTTGCTTTTTTTTTATGTATACTTTATATATATATAACAATGTTATGTTTATTTAAGGCCCAATACGTTCATTACGAAGGAAATAATCTGCAACAGAAAGGAGACGAATATACGGTTAAACGCTTGTACCTCTTTTGCTCCCTGTCGTAAGCACCGCGAGTATAGAACTATTCAGTCAATGACGAGTCGTGTTTACTTTTCAATATATTTTCTTTTTTTTTCTTCCCTCCGCTGCGGCGTCACCCGCGGACGCGACGTTTCATCGATCGAGGCTAAAAGAACGCAAGTAGATGGGTCCCGGCATGGTCAGACCTAAGTGGAACGCGTCGTTCTATTCCAGACTTTCGAGGAATTCAAACGTGTGGTGACGGTTCTCGTGCGACGAATTTAACGATTGACTTTTTCTTTTCTCGATCTCTCGTTTATTACGACGATCTCCTAGGGGTTGAGAAGAATGGTAATTTTTTTTTCGTGAATTTTGATATCGATCTCCATCGGTGTACAAATAATTTTCTTTTATTATTCAGAGTTTTTTGTACTTTTCGTTTATTTTTCTCTTTCGACTCCGCGATCGTACCCCCCCGCGAGAAATCGAAGGGATATTATTGCAAACGCTCCCGCGATCATCCATTACCGTTCTGTTTGCCTCGACACGTCCATTCCCCTACGCTTTTTGTCGCATTTTTCCTCCCTACGATCCTGCAAGTGTTTTTTTCGCACGCGCTCCGTTCGACGCTCCCTAGGAAGGAATCGCTCTGGATCAGAAACAAGTAACTTTCGACGCTTAGAAAACATGTAACTCGACGCGTTTAATCGCAAGAGAAGCCTACCGGGTTCTTAAAAATAAAAACCCATTCGGAGGACCCGACGAATCGATCGAGAAACGAGAAATACGTCTCACGGTTGGTTCCACGCAATTCTTTTATACAATATGTACAAGCGTTTGCGCGTGGAACGCAATTCTATTTGAATAAAAAAACTGCGTAGTAATATTTCGCGCGATTACGATAAAATTGAATTCTGGAATGAGTTCGATCGAGATTCAGTGTCGTTGAATTACGCTCGGACGATCCTTACGATTGCTCTATAAATACAAACATTCGTAGGTTAAAAAACGAATCATGAAGTAACAATTAATATCGCTTATAATACTTTATTATTTGTTACAAAAAGGTTCGTCCTAAGGGGACGTTTAAAATATAATTTGATTCGTATATTTCTTTCTTATTACGTGATAATAAATTCGATCGAAGAACCTAAAAGTAGCATTTAATACTTCCGTCGAGAAAATATTAAGCTGTGAATAATAAGTTAACGTCTCGACGATATCCTCGATAAGAACCCAAATGTATAAACGAAATTATATAAAAACCCAGTAGACTGTTCTTTCCGCGTCGTTTCGTGTTTCGTTGCTCGATAACCTCGGTTTCCTCGAGCGAACCCTGCATTTTTCTCTCAGAAACTCCCAAAGGTAACTTTCACTTAACGAGTACGACTAATAAAACATTGCAGAAAGAAAGAAAAAAAAAAATTAAAACTTAACACGAATTATCCTATCGCATTTTGTACACGTGAAAGAGAGAAAAGAACGAAAGCTTTCAAAACGAAAAAAAAAAAAAATAAAAAATAAAAGGAAAAATAAAATAGATTATGATAATCGTAATGATAAGAAGAATTATAATAATAGTAATAATAACATTAACATTAATAATAATAGTACTAGTAACGCAGTTTCTGACCGAAAAAGTACAAGTTACGTGCTTTCCATACGAACGAACGGAAACGAGAAGTAATAAAAATAAACTTACAACAAATTGCGGTTAATAAAAAAAAAAAAAAAAAAAAAAAGAAAAAGTAAGAAACGTTGAAACGAAGACACAGTTACTTGTTTCTCGCTCGATAGGCGGCTTTTCATAGCCGGTTCGCTTGCGTCTCGTTTAAGATCCGAAATACCGAGCTTCGACGAAGTCAGTTGTCCGGGCAATTCTGTGAAAATCGGGTTACGCTGGTCTTACAGATTAGAGTAAGATTTCATCGTCTCGGTTACGAAATAGCTTTTTCGCTCCATCGTCATACATTTTCGTAAATATATATAGACGACGACACGACAAACGGAACATATATGTACAATACTGCGTGACATAACAACAACCGTCTTTACGTCGAGATGTTCGATCGGTATCGATCGTTCGAGGATCTTAAGTCGTGCTGTATCGAAGGGCTCGAAGGAAGATCGTGCGAGCGACGAGCGAAAAACGAGAACAGGATATCTCTGTCTCATCGTGCCAGAGATAGCAGACGTTTGTACTTAAAAATAAAACGTGGTTCCGTTTAAATTACAAAATTAAAAACAACGAAACCGCGGCATTGATCAATTCAAAAATTCCCGTGTCCGAGGAGGTGCCCTCGTCGTTTAGGTTTCTCGTAAAACGTTCGATCGTTTAAAGCTAAAAAAGAAAAACAAAAATAAAAGACGAAAGTACCTAAGTATTAATAGTACGATGAAGAACGTCTCGTCTGTGAGTTTCGCGCGAACGAACGCGAAAATGAAAGTGAAAACGAAACGACGAGGCTCTATTGTGACACGCATCGCCGTTCTCCGCGCCCTTCGACCATCGATCGGCCCTAAAAATGCCTACGCGACACTTCCTAGGTAGCGTCGACGCGACCACTACCGTCCTCGACGCGCGTCGCCTTCTCCGTCGTTTCCTTTCCGGACGGTGGAACTCACCTTGACAGAGCAAGGCCCGGCGCTACTCGCGTACCGCTTTGTTCGTCAGCGTCGGGACGCCCTGCGCCACGTCGATCGTTCAGCTGTCGACGCTGAAAAGCTCTTTGTGGAGGGCCGGAAAGTCGAGGTGCGGCTGCGACCGTTTTAGCTTGGCGAGGGCGTCCATGTGCAGCAGAGAGATCTCCCGTAGCTGGGGGATCTTCGCCAGGATCGCGTCGCACACCGTCACGTCGCCCTTTATGGGCGACACGTGATTACGGTCGAGCTCCGACCTGAGCGCCCTGATTACCGCCTGTGACAGTCTCGTGATTTCCGCGAGCCCTTTCAGTCCCGGCCGATCTGAAATATTTTTTACCATTTTTCTTCTTCTTTTTCATTTTTTTCAATGGACGTTCGCTGCGAGCAGCTATAGGGAGACTGATGGACGGTTGGTAACACCGGGGCGGTGGTAATACTGTAAATTCAATTGCTGCAGGGAAATTGGGACTGAGAATTCTGGCTATGTTCCCACGCTATTACACCCAATCTTACTAATATTTCTATTTCTATTTATAATATATAGAGCTCTGTTCACTTAACAATGTTACTTATAGAAGTTGTAGGGTTTAAGAAAATACCATAATATAGTACAAATAGTATTCTTTTGCAAGTGGAGGTCCTAGAAAAGATATGAAGACCCAATTTTTTATTTTGACAAATTGGCGTATTCTGAGTATAAAAGTACTATAAAGTATGTTTTTGTCTCAAAATTTACCTTCTTTGAGATATTACACTGTTATTTCTATGGAGGCTTAACTATTGTTATAGGAAGAACTAAACGAGATAGGAGGAAAGAAAGTGTAATAATCAGTAAGGCAACCCTAGCAGGCCCTGCCTTAGACGCCGAACCATTTAATACTTAGTCGAGGAGTCTACATAGAGAAATATGTGATCAGTCGAGTACTTGTGAGAGACCGTAGCCCTCTGGTGGCGGTTACGATAAGTGTCGCCACACTTTCATTATGGCGCGTTATAATCCTCATTTAGTACACATCAGATTAAGCATGAGTCTGCAGTTAGTAAAAGTAGCACATTACGAATTCTCGTCGCAGATATCATCCTCATCATACTAGTCTTCATTATAATTTACATGCCATGAATTATGTAAACCGTGTTAGATTTTGTGTATGGCTCAAAAACAGCTGCAAATCAATCCAAATTTTTTCTCTATGGTTCTATTTACCAATGAGGCTACTTTTACCAACACTGAACGTGTTAATTTACATAATATTATTGGCGATCATTAAAGACGCTGGTAGATTAATATGTAGTGTGGAGTCATAAGGTACCAAATGAGCCTCATTTCATTGACCACATTATTACTGGTCAAAAATATGATACGTTCTTACGAAATACATTACGAAATTTATTAAAAAAACGTATCATTAAGCATTTGTCAGACAACATGGTATCAACACAATGGGTGTCCAACATACTATGCTCGAAAGATGAGAAGTACACTTAATGAAATATTCCTTAATCGATGGATAGGACGCGGAGGCATTATTTGCTGGCCAGCACAAAGTCCAGATTTAGCACCCCTAGATTTTTTCTTGTAGGGAGTGTTGAGAAATATGTATGCAAATGTACCAACAACTCCGGAAGATACGAAGCAACGAATTATTGCAGCGAGTGCTACGATAGACGCTCCAATAATAAGATATGTAAAGGGCGGAACGGTTCAAAGACTACAATCGCTGCAGATGGCTGCCATTTTGAACATGCTTCGTGAAAATACTCAAATATTTCAGGAACGATAAGTTTTAGGACAAACGTACTTTAATACTTTTATACTCAGAATACGTCAATCCGTTTGTATCTCCTCTACGCCTCCACTTGCAAAAATACTATTTATACCATATTATGTATTTTTTAAAATCCCTACAATTTCTGTAAGTAACATTCTCTTGGACTGTTTGAAATAATCAAAATATTTAAGTGGACAAAGTTCGTGAGACACTACACTTTTCGTTATTCAAAAGTTAAATCTTCTTACTATTTTAAAATTATAATTAAATGCTATTTTAGCAAATGCAATTGTTCTTCATTGTTTTAAATCTTTAATTTGGTATTTCTTAAAGCAGTACTGATCATTGTGTACTATTAATAAGCGTGCCGTTAACGAAAATTTATAATTGAAGTTCAAAAGTGCAGTCTGGGACAATTGTAACGACAGTCGGGGTCTTTACTTTTTATTTCTAATTTGTCATCGTTCTGTACTGAAACATTAATTTTGTCTTTTTTCATTAAATTTTCTCCGCCATTTTTATTTATTAAGGCAAATATTCCTTGACACATATAAAAGTGGTTGCAATTCAATAATCTTAAACAAGTAGACAACACGTTTTCATATAATCCTACTCTAAAATCGAAATGTTACAACCGCCATCAATCTCCCCTGTGGATGGTTAGATCGAATTTGAAAATTACTGCGTAATTTGATGATACGTAAATCGAATCGTTTGGAATATTATTTGAAATTGAAAATTTTTTAAAGTCTTGATAATTAACACTCAAGGGATTATTCTAGTCCACAACCTTCAAAAAATGAATTTCTTTCTTACTAGAGATTCTCTAACTAGAGATTTAGTTCTGTATTGGCATTCTTTCAATATCATCAAGACTTTCAAGACCCTTGAGACTTCAGAATTACAAGATTCTTGGAGTTTGAAATCTTACAAGAGTTTCTGGACAATCGAGATATTCGAAACATTCAAAACATTCAAAACTTTCAAGACTTCAAGCATTCAAGGCATTTAAAACACTTCAAGTATACCAGATTTCCAAGATACTTGGTACATTCAAGACATTAACGACACTCGAGTCATTCAAATATTCCAGATATTCAAGGCATTTAAAAACTTACAAGATAATTACAGTGTTCACGTTTTAAATGTCTAATTACTCGGGATCGAAGAGTCACATTTAACGTAAAGGGAGAACGTTCTTTGTGTTTCGTCGTTCGTTTCGAGTGTAGAAAGAGATAAACAGGGGTAGCAAGCGAAGGATAAAGATGGACTGAGGATACATGTACAGTAAAAGTTACGATGCCTGAACTGATCTGTTGCATCAATGCTCTGTGTTCATCCCCACCATCTATTTCCCTTTTACTCTCTGTCCTTTTCTATGTTTGACAATTGACTTTATAATTAGAGCCATTTCTATAATTAAAATCAATCCATCTACCCCATAAACTAGTTTTGGGGCCCCAATTTTCATGCATATATCTAATTTTTACTGTAGCCAACAATATCCGTATCAGACAATGACGTTCTTGTTCAGATTTACGTTTATCATTGGCCAAAAACGAATTCCACAGTCTCACGACATTTTCACATTTAACGTAAGGCTCTTTTTCACATTTAAGGTGAGAACACTATAATACGTTCAAGATATACGTTCACCCATCAAGATATTTCAGGGGTTCAGGATATTTGAAGCATCCAAGTCATACAGAGCATTTCAAGGCATTCAAGATATTTAAGACATTCAAGGAATTTAAGGCATCCATGAAATTCAAGTTATTCGAGACATTAATACCACTCAAGGTAGTTCAGGCATTCGAGGAAGTTTGATTTCGAATAATATTCGAACCGATTCGAGACACAGTACGTTTTAAATTATTTATAGGCTGCTTCTCTGATAAAATAATGACAATGTTAAACTGTAGAAGAAATTTTATTATACGATTTTAATATCTTTATTACTGGCTTTCTATTTCTTATTTTTGATAATAGTAAATTATTCCCTGTGTAACATTTAAGCAAGAAATTAAGAAAAAGTCTTTATCAATATTTAATTTTAATTAATTTTATTATTATTAGAATTTATATAAGAATAAATCATCTTGTTCGGTTTTTTCGTATTACCAAATACTTGAATACCTGTAAATATATATTACGCCAGAAATTAAGTAAAATAAAACGAAATGATTTTCATAAGGATTTTCTTTCCAATTTTGTACGTAATTGTCTAAATTAAGCTTCTATCGAACATTGTCATTATTCTATTCGTAATTATGCATTGGAAGCGATGAATCGAGGTAGGTTAATTGAGTCAACATATTAAAACTAGGAAGAGAGTCCCATTAAAAATAGACATGCAAATTATTTTTAAATACAGGTTCCTTAAAACACAGTTAAAATTGATATTTCAAAATTGATTCCTTTAATACTTCCGATTCTTAAGTTTATATTCAATAAATAAATAAATAAAATTAAAATGATTGAATTTAATAAGGGAATATCATAAGGATTAAATATTTTAATACTTTTTGGTAATAGACCTATAAATATAAGCTCAACAAAAATAAATAAAAAAAAAAATACAAAAATAATGAATAAAATTATTCTTAATTTTATTATATTTAATATTAATATTAATCAATAAACAATACTAGTAAGTCTCAGGTGTAATAAATATTTTCGTCGTTATTATTTGGATAATATTACTCAAATAATAAGAAAAATAATTTTACAACATTAATATAAGGATAGAAATCATTTTTGTAAATTTGAATATACTTGTGGTATTTATGGGTGTATTTCGTGGAATCGTATTTTGTTTTCATTGATATTCCAAGGTAAACAAATTTGTTATTTTACCAAAATGAACAATTTAATACTTATAGTAATTTAATATATATATATATTTTTTATAGTACTTTAAATTTATAGGATGTCTGTAGATATCTGTGACTCTATATTCTTTTGTCTCGCTTTTTTTGTATGTATGATTTTGTCTTTACGAATTCTTCGGCCCTCTTTTCCAGTTTACTTTACATGAAAGAATAATTTTGAATGGTTTAGGGAGAAATGAAAGGAGCGTTAAAAATTTTACCAACCGGGACTAAACAGAACCGCCGCGCTGTAAAGCGCCAGCTCCGTTTCCGTGAGCTTCAATTCGGCAATACTCCTGGCCAATTCGAACACGCAAGAAACGAGCTTCATTTCCGCCGTGTCCGTTGTATAAAACGCGTCCTGTGGCAACATAGTGTCGCCGTACAGGACACAATTCTGCTGAAGATCAAGGTACCTGCTCATACGTAGCACAGCCAACTCGAAGGAACCTGTAAACATCGCGAAAAACAATTAATTATTTCGTGGGAACGGTTACAAATTAATTTCTTTAACTAACTACAATACCAAAACTCTTATCGAATATTTAAACAAAAACTTAATATTGGAAATCAATCTTGTATTAAAATTATTAACATTGGAACCAATCGTAATTAACTTAAGTAAATTTACATATTAGCACATACGAGACTTCATTTTTATATATTGTTCTCTCACAATTTGCCATATTAGTTAATTCTCTCTAATTTATTTCTGAACAAGTATTCATTTTTTGGGAAGATTCTTATTATGTAGTTTGTATATTTTCTTTTTAATTTAAATTATCCTAACTTGGACAGTGTCAAACCAAAATAACGAATGGCTTATCACGACAACGTTAGACGTTATTAATTTTAATGAGAAGTATTTTAATGTAATATTGTATGCAAAATTGTAAAAAAATAAAGAGGAAACTATAAATGAAATCTTAGTTTCGTTTTATTTTGACAGTTCTTTACCTATTGCTCGTCTGCTACAGACAATGTATATTCGGTCACCACTGGGAAGAATTGTAATGGGAGATTCTAGAGACCAAAATAAGATGAAAATCAAGAATACCAATTTGTTGATGGTGGCTTCGTTAAGAAGTTATTAATGTTTAAAGTTCCGCCCGTACTGAATTTTTTTCTCGAAAATGGTCAGGATTTCGAGGGTATGTCTATCGACCAAAAATGATTGTAATTGACCCCCGCAACCGAAAATAATTTTTCGAGAGCGATTTCAAACTTTTTAATTTTGACGAAAAATTTTACACCTTCTCGAATTTTTTTCTCATAACTGGGTAGGATTTCGGGGGTATATCTATTCATCAAAAATGATTATAATCGACCCTTGCAATCGAAAACAATTTTTTTAGAACGATTTGAAATTTTTCTTTTTCGTCGAAAAATTTATACACCTAACCGAATTTTTTTCTCGAAAGTGAGTAGGATTTCAGAGATATATCTATTCACCAAAAATGATTGTAATTGATCCCCGCAAACGAAAATAATTTTTCCAGAGCGATTTGAAATTTTTTAATTTAAGTTTTTAATAACTTTTTAACGAAGTTTCAGTCAAAAAATTGATATTTTTGATTTTCGTCTTATTGTGGCCTCTAGAATCTTCCATTAAAATTTTTCCCAGTGGTGGCCGAACACCCTATATTTCGATCAATTCGAGTAATAAAATTGAGTGCAATTCACGAAATATATTTACGTGCATTTATGCTGTTAGAAGTCGCGCTTTCCAATTTACAATCTCGTTTCTTCGTAACTTCGTACACACGTTTATTTACTCGGTACGCGCTTAAACGGTCTTAGAAACTGAAACTCCTAACGCGAGTTCTCAATGGACAGGTAACATAGAATTACAATTTTATCTGCCTGCCTGTCATAATTTGTCCTCCAGATAAGACATGCGACTGCGTGTTTATTCAGCTCGAGTACTATTTACACCCTTTCACACGCGCGCAATTAAAATTTACTTTTGCATAATGCCTGTTTACGAAACTGCGTCGTTATCGCGAACCGTCCCGTCGGTTTACTCAGAACGAGATTCTTTTATTTCGCTGATAACGCAATTTCACGTCCCTTGCGCACGATATTCGATTCAAAGTGAAAAATTTAGCGAGAGACGAATACGTACGTCACAATACTTTCCCAAACATATAACGTATAAATATGGCATGAATGCGCAATTTTCAAGATTTCATTTAACATTCTTTTGTTAGATAAAATAAGTTCCAACTTTTGCATGTGAAATTTAATTCTATCTTAATATAAAAAATTTGTTCAGTTTCACAAATGAATAATACTTACATACAAGAATCAATCTGAGATTGAACAATTTTTTTGTTTAAATTTTAGAAATAAACAATACTTGTATCAGAAAAGAAAATTACGAGAATCAACCATCATTATTCATGGACCGATTCTATTCAAACTTTAATCATAGTCCAACATGAAAGCAAAAAATTGGAATATAAAGATTCATTGAAATCCATTCAATTGTTTCAACTCAATGGTTATAATAGACACCCCTCTCTCCCCAACGTATATGGTGGTATTATGATACACCAGGGACTATATTTTTATATAATTAATATCGTACTCTATTACATTAAATATTATCCTAACTTCATACACTATTATTATCTATTTTATGATTTTGGGCAAAAAGAGATACATAAAGAAATAAGTTGGTAGGAAATTTTGCCAGAAATAATTATGAAAACATCACCCCTGTCAGTGTTTCACTAATGAAAAATAATAATTTATTTTTGTTACAACTACCAAAAATATTTTAAATATGTGTCGATTCAAATCCTTTATTTTCTTACAGGTCAAAAAGTGAAATGGTCGTTTTGAACCATAACGATAAAAAGAAGAAAAGGATGTTTAAATGACAATTATCTATGGAAAAGGGAACGAAGATCAACGAATGGATTCCATAAAAGTATGATAATTCGTGAAACCGTAGAAATAGTAGAATTAGCAACAAAATCCTCATCCTCTATTAAATAATACAAGAGTAAATTATAATTGGGCTCGTAACGAAGTTACGTCCGCTCCATATTCCAATTTCCATCGCAGACTTATACTCGGATTACCTACCAGCCTTTAATAGAACAATCTGGTCGTCCTGGGAGAGCTTCATGAATCCAGGAACCATCTTGGCGAACTCGATGATCTGCTGGATAACGGCGGTTAGTTTTTGGGCGCACTCGAGCCACAGCTGCTCGTGCGCCATGTTCTTGTAGTAGATCAATCTGGAGAGATCGTGCGGCTTCCGGAAAGACTCCTGGATCTCTTCCGTCGACAGCAGATACGTTCTTGCGTATGCATCCGCTATCGTTTTTGAGAGCAGCTCGCTGATCTGTGCAGGATCTACGAAAGCCAATCGAAACGTCCGGTTGAAATTTTGTCCCCCCTCCATTGTACAGAAAAGATGTTCAAGACAATACGTACAACTAGTATCTCTACTCTTTGAAACGGCTACGTGTATCATCGTCAACGAATATAACACAGAAAAATTGACAGCTCTTTAAACACATTCTGTATAACGATTGCTTAGAACGAGAGCATTAAACACGTAAGCGACAGAGATCGTTAAAAAGAAAGAACGCTGCAGCGGGTTCCTCTCTTGGCGTTCCAATGTATGCGTTTTTTGCTTTAGTTAGAATGCAACGAGTCGGAATGCAAGAGCACGTTCTCCGTGACAAGATTGGGCGCGGTAATCTGGTCGAGCTCGTTATTAACTTCTGCAATTATTACGGTTACTAGAACAATTTCGCTCCGACTACAGCGAACGCCTAACGATCTTCGGCGCAAGAAATTGGCGCACGGAAATTCAAACCTTCGCATTCGTTCCTTTTTGTTCGCTTCGGTTGCGCTTGACTTTGAAAGTACTGATCAAACTCACTTCGACGCTAAATCATGCTGGTTTCTGCTCTTCGTAGTAGAGTAAGGATTTCATTTTATCTAGTGGAATTTAGACACTTCGTACGGACAAGACGTTGAAGAATCGAAGAGCATGTAAAAGTAAAACGAGTAAAATGAAAATTTACTTTGTTCGAAAAATGTATGTTTTCTGTTCTGTTCTGTTCTATCGGTGCATACGACTTATTTTTAAACGCGTGATATGTATTTATAATACATAGTGAGGTATTCGATACAGGTCACCTGAATGAGTTAGTTTGCTTTTGGCGAGAAACAAAAATCCTTCGGGCAAATATGGCGTATTCTTTTCTTTATAGATGGAGACGTAAAGGAGATATATCAAGCATTTGCATGAGAATTTTCTTAATTATTATTTTACCGAAGTATTAACATTCGAAGAATATAACAATTACCATTTGCATTCCAAACATTACTTTTTATTTTACATGGAAGTTGAAACATAGTTTCAAATATATTTTCTCGAATATCTACGTTGCAATTTAATATTTTAATATATCGTATTTTATGATTCATAGTTAATATTTTGGTATTTTCACGTAAAATACAAATATCAATTTTCATCTCTAAAATATCCTTCAAAATTTTGCATTTTAAAAATTTCTATCGAAGTTAATGATTTTTAATTTTGTGAATTTAATATTTATGCATCTTTTTCTATTTCTGTTCCCATCATATTTTTCGTCCGTAATTGGATTTTTATGATTCGTTTGGATCTACAGAATACTTGATCACTTGCGTATTTTTCTGATCGACTGATTGTGAGCAACTGAGTGGTAAGGTGTAGAAGTGCATATTGTAATAATTTGAAACTGCTAAATGCAAACATATTGCTCCAACATTCCATGTAAACATTGTTTTTACGAACTGGTACAAAACCGAGTAAATTTATTCTTTTTTTCATTGTCAAAAGAGGTGACATTAATTCCTGAAAAAGTTTCTCATGTTACCTTTAACTGTGACAAAGATAACTATAATGTTTGTTTTTTAATATTCTCCTATATTCATAGCAGTAAATAACGATCTATACAAAATTTGTGATTACTAGTTCAGTTATGCTCCTTACTGTATATCGTTGATGTCTTCCTCACCAGCAATACTTACCATTAATACATGGGTTACCATTAATACAAGCAATACATGGGAACCAATATTTAATATAAATATTGCAATTTATGAATCCAAAGAGATTCCGAAAGTCGTAATAATACTCAAACTCATCAACAATTATAATTAATTATACCTAATACTCTAACTCTTACAATTTCGAAAACACTCGACCTACAATAATTACCGAAGCCATGTTCGATTACCCAGCACCGTATAGATTCTAAACGTATAAAAAATGCCAGTACGCGGTGCCCTTTCAATCCCGGAAACCTCCCGACCGTTCCACCCACGCCATCCCTAGAGGCCTACGCCCCCGGTTATCTCTGTCCTCGGAAAACGTGCTCTCCCACCGTCAATGATGAAAAAAAAAAATAGAACATCGACAACACTGAACTCCATACACGACGCAGGAGGGTAAAAAAAAAAGAAAAACAAAAATAGAGTGAAAAAAAGCGCGCTGCATGCCCATGCAAAGGGACACAAACGTAACCTCACATCTCGCATGGGACATACTGGGCAGACTCGGCACTTCGTCGTCCTCGGATGGATTGCTGACCCTCTGTTGCTGACTGCTCAGAAAGGTCGTCGAGTCGACCATCGTGTACGAGCCGTGGCCCAGGCTGGCAAGTTCGACGGTGGTCTCTTGCTTCACAGCAACGATTCCACCCCCGCTCAGAGAACCGGCACCGCCGCCCCCGCCGCCGGTGGCGGCCGCACCACCGGCGGTGCCAGAACCGCTACCTCCACCACCCGAGCCACCACCACCGGATCCACCACCGTTACCACCGCCACCACCGCCTCCGCTACTACCTCCACCACTACCCCCCGTACTGCTTCCGGTCGTCGATGCAGACAGCGACTTTCCTGGTACGCGAAAAGTCAGAGTTCACTCGGGTCCGTTCGTTTCTTTTCGTTTTTGTTAGTTTTCTCTCGCCTATCTTCGCGCTCTCCGCGTCTCCACGCGGGGCGACTTCGAGTTCTGGTCGAAAACGGGGCTGGGTTCTGTTCGCACGGAAGATCGATTCGATGGGACTCTGTTCGAGGACGTTGGGTCTTCGTTGGGGATTCTCGCGATTTATAGGGATGGGATCAAGCAACATCTAGCTTCGAACTGTACATTAGAGACCTCGATTTTACGTGCAAATGATACACAGGCTGTTGCCTTTGTCAAATACAACATGGCTCGTTCATTGAACAGAACATTTCTTTCATAATGTTTTACAGTTCTTTTACAAAAGTCACATTCGACTCTGGTCATCATAGTTTAGCAAGAAATACTTCAGAAGTTGAATGGGACCAAGCAACTTGTGACTAGCTTCGAACTTTACATTAGAGATCTCGATTTCACGTGCAAATGATACACAGGCTGTTGCCTTTGTCAAATACAACATGGCTCGTTCGTTGAACAGAACATTTATTTCATAATGTTTTACAGTTCTTTTACAAAAATCAAATTCGACCCTGATCATCATAGTTTAGCAAGAAATACTTCAGAAGTTGAATGGGACCAAGCAACTTGTGACTAGCTTCGAACTTTACATTAGAGATCTCGATTTCACGTGCAAATGATACACAGGCTGTTGCCTTTGTCAAATACAACATGGCTCGTTCATTGAACAGAACATTTATTTCATAATGTTTTACAGTTCTTTTACAAAAGTTAAATTCGAATCTGATCATCATAGTTTAGCAAGAAATACTTCAGAAGTTGAATGGGACCAAGCAACTTGTGACTAGCTTCGAACTGTACATTAGAGATCTCGATTTCACGTGTAAATGTTATGCAGGGTGTTGCTTTTGCCAAATACAATATAATTCCTTCATTGAACAGAACATTTCTTTCATAATATCTTATAGTTCATTTAGAAAAGTCGAACTTGATTCTGATCATTGTAATTTAGCACGAAATAATTCAGAAGTTGAAGACTGAGATAAAATAAGCAAGAATATAAAAGGTATCGAGGGATGAACGCTTACTGACATTAGAAATATTTTTATTAACAATTTTTAAAGCAGTCGTAGCATCATATTTCGTTTTCTCTTTAAGAGTTCTTCTGCAAAAGTCAAACGTGACTCTGACCATCACAATTTAGCACGAAACCAACAGTATACTAAAGACATGTTTGAGAAGTTGAAGACTAAGATGATATGAGCAAGAATATAAAAGGTATCGAGAAATTACAAATATTTTTATTAACGATTTCTGAAACATTCTATAGCATCACATTAAATAACTAGGTACCAATACATATGTAGAAGAAAGTTTAATTCCACGCATTTAATGTTTATCAGTTAAAGCGATACGAGGCTTGTAAATTAATAAATCGTTTCTGTTATTCGCGTTTACGGTATTTTGCTATAAGTGTTGCATTATCTAAAAATGTCCTCAACTCTCTGCAGCATGGATGAGCGTCTAGAAAATATCCATCCAAGTGGTTAGCAACAGTGACCACTTGTTTTACCATATTCATAGCGATTATCCAAACCAACTATTGTTTATTGTTTAAATTATTTGTTTTCCAGTTCTCCAATGCACGAAAAGTACTAAAATTCACGTACTGGAGAAAGCTAGCCGAGCAATCTCGTCTTTCTATTCCTATCTCTTGACTCGTTTCCGAATGGATTTTTATCTGATATTTGGGAACGGATTAGACGGAAAGATTTAAACTAATTTACAAGTGCAAACATTAAAATAAAATTATGCAGAATGTAAAATATTACTTCTTACGATTAGTATGCAAATAGAGTGAAACTCGAGTATCAGAACCGCCATATTGAGCTTGATCCCATCCCTAGTGGTAGACACTTAGCGGGCGATGAAGCAATAGTCGATATGAGGGAGTTATGGAAAATTAGAGGACTGTCTTGTGTCGATGATGTAATAGGTTAATGAGCCTGAGTGATCATCGTTGGCGATAGAGGAACTCAACTTCGTACGAATCGAAGTTCATTCTTCGGATGTTACGCGTATCGCGAATCAACGGAGACTGGTTCGAATGGACCCAACGATTATCCACAATTTGATTTTTGCCGAGTTAATACATCTTAATTCGCGATTTTTTAAACAATGTAACGGGAGTATGTTCCAATAAGGATGGTAGCGTATTGAGATATTTACGTAATATTCTTCACTTAAAGAGACGTTTGTCACAACATCAGCTCGCTCCTCAAACGGCAATTCAATCGTATCTTTATGACTGTTAATGTTACTTCAGGCTACAGTATCAATATCATTCACCGAATGCACCGTGCAGTCAACTGGCAGTGATAAACACAGTAATTGTATCAGCCGCGTGGCACTGAAAGGGACCAGTACTACTTGGCGCTGGTTGTTCATCGATTGACATCTTGTTACCGCTCCTTCGCTAACAATAAACTTTAATGGAACTATAAACTCCTCGAGTTGGCACAGCTTCAGTTTCGCCCTGGCAACCGTGTAATTTCATATTCCATTCGATCGAAATTGAAAATATACGTGGCAAGTTTTTTTATGTTTTGTGACAGCTTGAGCACACCTTAAACGCGAACAAAATTTTGTAAATATTTACTGAGATAAAAAAACACAATGTCACGCATCACCGTACCTCTAAAAATATTTCTTTTCGCAATATCCAAGAAGAATATTCAGTCAAAATGTATAAACTATGAAATGACTAATTGAATCTTCATTGTTACGATTACCATCCTCACTGTCGCATTTCCGTCGCTACTTGGTAATTGTTAGTATATTGTCTGTGTTCTGAGAAACGGGTGAAATTACGAACGACAAGAGAATATTCGTTTCTCTACGCTCGTGGAGACTGACAAAGCAGAAAAGAATTCTCGTCGAGAGAACGGGTTAACACAAAGCAGGTGGTACACGAAAATTAAATCGTCAATGGTACGAGAAATCTAAACGTCCGGTAATCTAACGATTCTAAAACACATATCAATTTTCCTACCCTCTGACCCTTTAAATTCTCTGTGTTTCTGACACGATAATACTGATATATTTATTTTTCTATATCGTACCATTGGACGTTTCAATCTCTCGTGATATAGTAATAGACGTGAGTCGATTTTACCCCGAAATAAAATGAAATTAACGTGTTCTTTCACCGGAGAGATAGGAGGAGAAGGGACCCGAAAGCCACCCCGGTGCTTGGTTACTATTTTTCATATTTCTTTTATTAATGAAAAAGGTTCTTCGATGGGTGTACTCACCGGTGGTGACCACGCTGGGAAGTACCCCAGTCGCGGTGACAGCGGAGGGCGTATCAGGGGCGACAGTGTCCGCGACCTGCGTCTGCGTCGGTCGCGGGTCATAGGTCGTCGTGCTGTCGACGTAATCGGCGCTAAGCTCGTAGTTCGTCATCGCCTGATGATTGTAATAACCCGATCCGCCAGTTCCGGGACCGGGAGAAGCGTATTCACTACCGCCATATGTGTACCTAAGCGAAGAAACCGAAACGAGGTTAGAAGTACGCAATCGATAACGAGTTTGATTCTCCGAGCGCAGTTTTTATGTTCTCAATTATTATTTCGAAAATTCTGTGGAAAATTGCATTTGTCGGCACGTACGAGGGAAGTGCAATTATAAAAATATAAAACAGTTGAATTTATCGCTTATTTTATGTTGTATCAATGAACATTGCACTGATATGGAAAACAACGAATATTAAAAATATTTAGTAACGTAGACTTCACTATGAAACATATTATATTTGAATGCAATGATTTTCATCGTAGCAGAGGAAAACACAAATCAGAAATGAAATTTATCAGTTTTTTAAAGGACATTAATATGTAAGTTATTGATGGTCGCTCAATACCTCAGAAAAGAAATATTAAAAATGATAAATCTAGTACATACGTGCACACGTTCTTTACAAGACTAATAAAATTTACAGCAGTCAGTCTATTTCAAACTAGTTTGCCGTTCATTTTCACGGAAAGGAATATAAAGCGCAGCGTAATATTTAACTGTGAAAATTATTATTTATGACTTGTGGCGAATAAGAATATGAAACTTTTATGTTCGCAACGTCGACGAATAAATCTTCGTTCTAGATTTCTCCCACAACCGAAAAGAATTTATCTTTTTCTCCTTGCTGAATTGCCTTCAATTGTTTATTATTTCGCCTTATACGCAGTTTTTTGCGTTAATTATCGAGGAAAAAAATAAACACACGCTAATTCTAGATTAGTTTTGAAAGTAGACCATAACACAATGGTAGAAATAATTATTTTAAAATTGTATGGAAATTTTTGTTCCATTGTATTTTGTATGTAGTGATTTTTCCTTTTGAATTTGTTTTTATAGTATTAGTACTTTCACAAAATTTATTCAAAATTAGATATTTTCAACCACAATATTGAATTAGAAATAGATTTAAGTATTTCTTACTATAACTAACAAGCAATCTCAATACCTAAAGAATTATTTAAATTTTGGTTCCTCATTAATATTGCAAAATTATAGGGTATATGTGTACTTTTATATACTTTCTGTTGTAATGTGACGTCACAAATTGTATTACATTTTTCAAAATAATTAAGGGTTCTCCTATTCGATTTCATCTCTAAAGCAGATACACAATACTTTTAAAGCACTGACAGTATCCCCAGTTCAGACATTTTTTTGTTTCTGACATCCCCCACAGTTGGTACATTCTCAAAAATTGTTCAAAAACGCATTAATTAGTATAATAATGAATATAAAAAATAGAAATGCGAGATCTGCTAATGTGTTGTATATAAATTCAGCCAAAAATGAGATTCGTTTGGAAAACATATATTTATAAACATTTTTTACCCTATAATTGTCAGTACTTAATAAGCAAATAGAATAATTTTATTTCCATTACTGACAATTTTGTTTTCTTTGATTATGCTACCTCTTTTATACCTTAATGTTCACGTAATTTAATTTATTTCAAATTCTTCTTGCTCTATACATATTTACAACCTGTTTGTTTTTGTCCTTTTTAATTCTTTCCAGCATAATGATTACACCAGGAGGAATGTTCACTCAGACACAGCGGTGGCCATTTGCTACAATGATTTGCACATTACGTTTGCAACACCTTGCAAGAATACTACATTTTTACGGTGGTAGACATAATTAGTCTGGTCTTTTGTTCAAATTCTAAAAATATAAACCTTTAAAAAAGGATCTTAAATCAACACAAATGTGGGTTCTACTGGAGAATATAAATAAATGTGTTTCATGTTTTTATTTCTTTTCACCCCCTCTCTTCAACCCCTGTGCATAAAGAGTTAAGTTATAAAAATAAACTGTAGGGTTGAGGTATAAATACAGGTTCTGTAAACGAAGCTTTTCTATGATTACCTTTATCAGTATTAGTCAATTATAAGAGAAATTAAACGTATATACTAATAAGGGTTGAACATATACGAAGAAAATAAAAATTAAAAAAAGGGTCAATTCACCGATAAAATATCTTTTCTTCCTACGGTAAAAGCAGAGATGTGCAAAATTATATTCTAATAATAGATAACCAATAATATTAACGTATATTTAGGTATACGTGACGTTTATGCGATCGAACAGTTAAACATGTGTCTAATCGATGTTGTTGATTACGTATGCCTAATTGTTTCCACCCACTAGAATAGTTGCCAGCCTCAATTACTGTACTCATTCAACAACGCCTAGGCTCTATGCGTGAGACACCTTTAGAAAATATACAAAACACTGAATATGTAATTATTTTTAAATACAGTAAAAGTAATCTCATATAAAATGTTTTAAAAATAATTACTTATGGACCGAAAGAAAGTGTGAATAGTATAGAACCTATTTCCATTTGTCATAGTGCATTCTAATTCTTGTTCATATTAGACACTATAAGAAAACTTCTTATCGGGAAACGTTAAGAAGTAGTTGCAATAGATGGCACATCAAATTATCTATAAAGTTGTGACTTGAAACATTTGAAAATTCTAATCTAAATTACAAATTTTAATATTTATTTTATACGTAACGTATAAACTCTTGTCTTTTATTGCTGGAAAGTTTCTAGATCAGAATTTTCTTCATCCATGGGATAGAACGTGCGGCAACGAATGAAGCATCGCGTCAAGAGTCGCAAAAAGACACAGTCGAACGTGTTAACGTTAAAAGATGGCGAATGTCGGGACGAACGAGGGTGGTTTCAATCACTTACCCGCCGTTGTAGGGGTGGTGTTGATCCGAACTGCTCGGGGTCTGATGTTCAAATACACTGCTATCGGGCGCCGTCTCAGAGGCCGCTCTCATTTGTGCCCTGTGGAACCTAACTTCATCCTCGACCTTCTCCCTCTGCTTCTTCGACATGCGTCCGAATTTAACGGCTGCAAAATAAATCGCATCGTTCAATGAAACGCTCGCCAATTATCGTCGTTTCGATGCACGTGTCGTCGAAATTTCTCTAATCTAATCGCGTTCGAGTAATCACGTTGCGACGAAACATTCATTTGATAATAGTCGTCGAGTGTCTTCTGCTCAATTAGACGCTCGCCCCTTGCCCCTAATTAATTATCTGCAATCGAAATTTCGCTAATCTGCAATTACCGAGGTATCCGATTAATTAACCGTGGTCAACGGCGTGGATTCCTTCGCGAAATATTATCTACCTACATGTTCACTGACTCCTAGTCTCGAGTTATACGGTTTGGTACTGCGCATACACGAGAAGTTGGCTAGCGAAAGGAATGCGGGTCTGATTGGTTCTCCACTCTAGTGTTTGGCGAGCCCACAGACGCTATTGGCCGAGACGACGATGTGTCGCGTGACAAAAGTGTCCCCTAGCCAACTTCTCGCGGACGCACGGTACAACTCCTGGCAGAAAGATACAATTTTACGAAAAACTGCCGTATTTTAGGATTTTAAAATGTTATTGTATATAATTAAAATCGATTCATTTATCTTCGAAGACAATAGGAAAATAAAAATGGAAAAAAATTTCAGATCAGTAAAAGTCTTGGAAATAAGTTTCCGATCGAAGGTGCTATTAATATTCTATAACATTGCCCCACATTTATTAAATTTGAAAAAAAGATATTTGAACAGGCAGAGCATTTTATGGCTTTATATCGTAAAAATCAAATTACTCTTATCCCAAAACAGAAATTTCTTTAAAATTGACATTCCCCTTTTTCCACCCGGTGGACTATTGCAATGTTTCCGTGTAGACAAAGATCGCCATATGCATCGTCGAATGAACCGATGGTTGTATCCGGGTCAAACGACGCGAGGGGAACGAGTATCGATCTGATAAACTTCGGGAGGAGCGAGTCTAATGAAGATCGAAGCACGAGCGTCCTCGTCTCTCGTTTTAAGTGGCTCGTCGACGCGCCAAAGAAATGTTCTGATTCGAAGAACGCGGAAGTTCTTTGCATCTCGGGCCTCGTCGTCGTTATCGCCACCGCTCGGATGCACCCACCCATCCCCGATTACGTCACTGCGCCGCGAACACACGCGCGCGCAATACACTACGTCACGCGAGGAGCGTTCAACAACCGCTAGAACCTGAATCGTTCGTCTTCCTTTTTCCCCGACGTGTTCTCCAGTTTCTCAAGTTCACTCGCGAGTTCAGACGCGACGCGCCTCCCTCGACGAAACTTCTGATTGTTCCAAAAAATCTCTCCCCCACTCCCCACACCCCAAGAACTTCGACTCCTCGCGATCGGAATAGTTCCGATCTGAATTTAATAATCAGAGCTCAGTGATTCTGACGATCAATTATTTCGACATTTTGGAACTTGGCTATTCCCCTTCAGTTTCTTAGAACTGGCGTCCAGTAATGATTTTTGAAATGAATATTAATGTTGGCATGTTCATCTTTCGTAGAGCAGAGAGAACATTCGGGGATTCAAGGAGGATCCCCCCCAAGTTGAGAGGGATAAAAATGTTCAATTTACGAATTACGTCTGGGTTAGGTCTAGGTAGTTTGGTCGGTTGCTATCCCCCGCCAGTTTCTTAGAACTGGCGTCCAGTAATGATTTTTAAAATGAATATTGATGTTGGTATGTTCATCTTTCGTAGAGCAGAGAGAACATTCAAGGAAGATGCCCCCAAGTTGGGAGAGATAGAAATGTTCAATTTACGAATCACATCCGGTGTTCATTTTAAGAATCATTACGGTATGCATATCTTTTTAAATCTGCCGTGAGATAACAATGTGTTGTACATTTCTATCTCATTCGCACTTTCTGAAGAAAAGGGACAAACGGGATTTCCAGGAAGATCTACCTCCCTTCAACTTTGACCAATTTTGCTTCCAAACGTCGGCCAATATCCGAGAAACTGTAATTTATTACCGTCAACGTACTTTCAGGACGCTTCGAAGGCAAATAACCGTCTGCTGCTTTGCTTTAGAAAGGTCTCTGTCTCTTGTTAACGCTAATGACCTACTGAGAGCTCTGCAAAGATTTGTTTTTTCGTACGTTTGTTTGCATACGTATTTGTTGGACACCCATTGATTTAGTCTATCATCCTTAGTCATAGGCATCGACATTTTCAACTAACACTTTTAATCGCTAAGAAACTTTGTACTAGCCCTTCTCCAATTCTTTTTACGAATCTTCCTAAGAGAAATGGTATAAATAGAACTAATTCGAAAGCTAAAACAAACTTTTTGGTACAATCTCACAACGTGTACTCAAATAAACCACTGTTAATATTTTATAAAGGGTTGAACTTAATTCCATAATCCAAAATCCATCTCGTCGAACTCCTGTTTGAAGAAACATTCAGCACGAGTTGTGAACGTCAACTTCAGTTGCCAATTGGATCATCTATAAGAAATCTATAGAAAAGGGAACACATTCAAAGAGTCTACTGTGGTGAGTGTTGTCTACGATTATTCTCATAATTTGACTAGATCTTCCTATATCTATTCCTTCCAAGATCCTGAAAGCCTCTTTTATACTCATATTTCCACTTTTTCAAATTTAACGATGTCCACAAAGTACTGACACTCATGACGCTCCGCAATTTTCATTAAAATTTTTAATTAAGTTGCTACCTGCTTCTTTTGAAGATGGCAGGTGTAAGTTACGTAATTTCATCAAGCAGGTTGGCGCTGTGTTTGAATTAGCTACATCATATCAATTACCACCATTATTATTATACGTAAAATTTAGAATCACGGAAATTTTGTAATTTAACTACGTGGAACGAAATTTTCGAATTATTAACTACGTTGTATCAAGATACAGAAGATATAATTGAAAGATATGGCCAACCTTTGAGGAAACATTCCTCGCGTCCAGGAGATCAAATTATCTTTGTTGGACTAACATTTCTTGTAGAAGCTCTATTTCTTACAATCTGCTTATGTTATATTTGTACCAAGGGTGGCCATTTTGAACATTTCTTGTTAGATACATACATGTCTCGGAAGACTGTAGACTCTTTATTCTTACGTATGCTTTCACACATTTCTTAACATGCAATACAATAATACCTTGGTTCTCGCATTAATTTGTGTTAGGTATACAATAGAACCTCGATTATTGCATTGTGTCGACATTGGAGGGAATAGTGGTTGAGCAACAAGTAAGGTTGGTGACACTATGCACGAACCATAAGTAGCGGGGATACACCGTGCGAGGCTACTTCTCGTTACCTTGGTTATTGCAGAAATTTTCAGCCCTGATTTTCTGCAATAATCGAGGTTGCATTGTGCTTGCGCCAGAATCTCCCCTGCCATTTACGTTTCTTCAGTTCGAGCAACCGTCGACTCGAATGGCCGGCAGCTGTGTAATTAAAAACTCATTCGACCTATTCCGGAGAACAAAGTCTTGCCCAATCTCTCCACATGAAATCCGACGGTCCCAATTTGATTGCAAGAAGAGAGGCAGTACCGTATCTATTTCTGAAGGTTCCAGTAACCAAGAACAGCAATCTCGATTAATACTTTCTTGAATTATTTATGGTTTTTGAACATTCCACAGTGTTTCCAAAGTAACTTCATAGAGAAAGATTTTTTAATCTATGGTTCTACATATTTTTAATTTTAGGCGTAAGAAACAGTTATTACGAAAATATAAATTGCAATTGAACATCGACACAAGTGTACTTCAATTAACAATTGTAATCCTTTACTATTTTCTTTGGGTTTATTTTTAATTTACTTAAAAATTGATTAGTTATTGAACAGTACAAATCCAAAATTAGTCGTTTCCAAATCATCTCAAAACGAAATGCAAAGTGCATGGAACTACAATTTACTACTTACAAATTTATTTTATTGAATAATTTCTACTAAAATTATGTTTAAAATAAGTTCGTCTCTAACACAAGAAAGTATTCAATAAAAACTTCATTTTTCAACCTACCAGTTTCAATACTGATGTTCCAATTGACCTTATAGGTCATTGAACTCTAAATTCACATGTAGACGATAATCCTTTCCTGAAATATAAGACTCGGGCTTAGAGAAAAGGAATCCATGAACGACCCGAATAGCTTAAGGATCTACAAGCTATTCGTAGATCCTTGAGTTATTCGGGTCGTTCATGGATTCCTTTTCAAATCCCGGTCCAGTAATCCTATTGGATAACACTGTAGAAACAACCTTTGCATAGTTTCATCTTGAATCATTCGACTCTCGATCAAATTACTATATAGACGACAGCCATTTTTCAAAGATCAGTTTTAGAATCGGCTTAAGAAAGAAGAATCTATCGACGATCTAGAGAATTAAAAAATCTGGATTTAAATCTCAATTCAACAATTCCATTAGTCTTTTCGATACAACTTTTTAGCGTCAATGTATCATAAAACTATTTTGGGCATAGCTCTAATTATTTTCATTTTCCCAATTCTCAAATTTCTCAAAAAGTAAAGAAAGGTCATCAAAAGGAAATATTATATGTCCTCAAATATTTTTATCCTTGAGATGCTTGTATTTAAATTTTGTAAATCCTTTACTTTAAATTTTCATAGAGTTTCTCGAAGACGAAAACGTTGCATTTCGAAAGGTTTATGACTGGGTCAAGGACCTGAGTAGTTCCTCGACATAAACGATGGATCCTCATGATTAAAGTAGGCTAGCGACTTGCAATCACATAGTTATCGAGTGTTCCATGACACTGTTTACAAAAGGTAAGAGTACAGGAGGATAGGTGGTTCCCGACGTCGTACTGCTAAAGAGTGGAGACTTTCTTCTAAAAGAATTTAGCCACGAAGTGAGGAATGCAAGGATGCCTTTTACTAAAGAGAACCGTGAGAAACATCCCGACGTTTACCCTAGAACCTTCGAAACACAGCGTTTTCTTCTCGGGCAAATCAATGTTTTCTAACAAAATTATATATTTGACTACTATTATAATCGAAAGACTATTTTTTCGGACTGCTTGGTAATTAATAACGACGATAACATAGCACAAACTGGAGTAACATTTGGTAGTAGTTCAAACATGGCGGTGGCTCTATTATGATATGGCGCTGCTTTAGTAATAACCACGCGAAAAATTTATCTATTATCGGAAGAAAATTGATTATAATTAAATAGATAGAGTTGTTAAAGGATAATTTGTTTTCACCATAGAAAAAATAGGGTGTTTGTCTTCCAACATGACAACGGCCCAAAGCATACTGAGAAAATTGTTGAAAATTGCAAGGGATAAAACAAAAGGGCTCCTTCAAAGAAATGTCCTCTCGTCGCAACGTGGACGCGATTCGATGCAATTTCGTGATATCGTTCCCGTTGCAGACCAGCAAATCAATTTTTCAACGAATGTTGAGTTAATGTCAACGAAAGCTTCCTAGTCACTTTGATTTTTAATATTTTTTCGTCACACAAAATATCAATTAACATTAAGATTTTTAAAAGAGTAATATACAGGGTGTTCGGCCACCCCTGAGAAAAGTTTTAATGGGAGATTCTAGAGGCCAAAATAAGACGAAAATGAAGAATACTAATTTGTTGATTGAGGCTTCGTTAAAAAGTTATAGAAACATTTTCACACAGTATATTTTCGGTAAAGAATTTTTTTCTCAAAAGTACGTAGGATTTTAGGGGTATGTGTACTTACCAAAAGTGATTGAAATTGACCCCCGCAAACGAAAATAATTTTTTCAAAATGATTTGAAATTTTTCAATTTTTAGGGTTACAGACAGTTATGGTCAGACATTATATTTTCGGTAATGAATTTTTTTCTTGAAAATGCATAGGATTTCGGGGGTATGTATATTCACCAAAAATGATTGTAATTGATCCCTGCAACCGAAAATAATTTTTTTAAAATGATTCGAAATTTTTTTCTTTCGCCAAAAAATTTAGGCAGCTACGCCCTGGCGATTTTTCTTAAAAGTTCGTTTTTGATTTTTAGTAATTTTGTTTGACGTCCGACAGAAAAGTTGTCTAATACTTTTTTGTAGGTATCCATGAACTCTAGTTCCCCCAAAAGTTTCATTGAAATATATTCACTATTATAGGAGTTATGGCTGTTTGAAAATTCAACCACTTTTATGGGGTTTTTCTAACTTTACGGGGCCAAGGAACAACTTTTCAAATATTTTTATAATTGCTACATATTCTCCACTAAAATGCGCGTCGTTTGCCTTTTTGAACATTAGAATCGTCCAATCCGTTCAGAAGTTATGATGTTTTAAAGATTTGCATGCAATTTCAAGGAAGCATTTCTGGCCTGAAATTATATTTTCGGTAAGAAATTTTTTTCTCGAAAATGGTTAGGATTTCGAAGGTATGTCTATTCACCAAAAATGATTGTATTTAACCCCCCTGGCTAAAAATAATTTTTTTAGAATGATTTGAAATTTTTTAATTTCGCCGGAAAATTTCTGCATTTAGCAATTTTTTTCTCGAAACTGCGTAGGAATTTGAGGGTATGTATATTCACCAAAAATTATTGTAATTGACCCCCGCAACCAAAAATAATTTTTTCAAAATGATGTGAAATTTTTTAATTTAAATATTTAATAACTTTTTAACGAAACCTCAATGAAGAATTTGATATTCTTGATTTTCGTCTTATTTTGGCCTCTAGAACCTCCCATTAAAATTCTTCCCAGGAGTGACTGAACACCCTATATAGATTCATATATCGTATGAAACATATATTTTATATAATATTCACAATATGGTTTTGGCTTTGACACGTGTTTATTTTGTAACAAGTAACATTAACATCTAACATGGATATAACATACATACACATACAATAAGAATATTCCACAAAGTACGAATACGATTTACAAACAATAGTGAATCCGTGTAATCAGAGATCTCGCAATTAGTCACACGGATAATATCTAACATAATGGCCCAATAAATATATTCCCGTTACCAAAGTTCATGGTACTTAAATTCGTTACGAATTCACTTCGATAAATAGTTAAAAATACTAAACGTCAACTTAAATACCGCGAGCGTAATTCGACAAGGAGTCCCGGTCCGCGGTCCCGTTGCGAGGGGGGTGTGTGTCGAGCGTCGCGAGATAGAGATAGACGGAGAGAACGATGAGCAAAGGAGTGGCGGGAAAAAGGGAGAGACACGCGCGACGTCAGCTGCCAGCTGAACCGCTATCAGGATCGCGCGGAGGGAAACGGGAGGAAGAGAGAGAAGCCCCGGCCGGACGAAGAGGTAGAAGCGGAGGGTGATCGACCCAGAGTGACGTACGCGCGACGGAGAGAGCAGAGGATCTTGAAGAACCGACGGAGAGAGAGGGATGACATAATGGGAGGGAAACGGAGCGCGAGCGAGACGACAACAGGAAGAGTATGCGCGCGCCACCACCGGTAGCACACGATGCACTTTCTGGCGAACCGTGTGCGAGCGAGAAGCGCCGAGACGACCGACTGGCTCCTTATCAACGGGCGCAAATACATACTGCCGGACGCCAGGTCGTGAGAAGTAACACGTTTATCGAGGCAACGGATCGCCACGGGGAAGATCCGCTCGCCGGGCGGCGACTATGCACGATTCTTTTCGGGGCGATCGGTTTTCGAGGAATTCGGGGACACCGACGCCGCCGGCGGGGCCCTGCCTCCTCGTCGACGTCGGGATCGAACGAAACCCGGGCGTCAATGACCTCACGGAGCAAGCTTCCTCCGCGAGCTGTTGAGACACTCGGATTTTTAGAGAGTATTTTTATATTTGCGCGGGGGTGGCCAGCTGCGTGGGAATGTTGACTTTCGGATCGGAGAGCTCGACTCCGATCGGGGGGGACCAAGGGCTGCCGGGTCGTTCCCGGTTGTTTCAGGACCGAGTCGAAGTGAATTTTATTCACGATCAACGAATACGAACTTTCGATTCGTAAACTTCGGTGAATTATAGAAAGAAGAATGGATTATAGAAACTTGTCTTCGGAGGATCGCGTCGAGAACAGCTTCAACTGTCTGAGAGAAACGTAATTGTATAATCAAAAGTAGAATGATCTATAAAAACAGTCGGTTGTTTCAAGATCTAGTCGAGTAAATTTTATTCATGATCAACGAATACGAACTTTCGATTCGTAAACTTCGGCGAGTTATAGAAAGAAGAATGGACTATAGAAACATTCTTGTCTTCGGAGGATCGCGTCGAGAATAGCTTCAACTGTCTGAGAGAAATGTAATTGTATAGTCAAAAGCAGAATGATCTAAAAAAACAGTCGGTTGTTTCAAGATCTAGTCGAGTGAATTTTATTCACGATCAACGAATACGAACTTTCGATTCGTAAACTTCGGCGAGTTATAGAAAGAAGAATGGACTATAGAAACATTCTTGTCTTCGGAGGATCGCGTCGAGAATAGCTTCAACTGTCTGAGAGAAATGTAATTGTATAGTCAAAAGCAGAATGATCTAAAAAAACAGTCGGTTGTTTCAAGATCTAGTCGAGTGAATTTTATTCATGATCAACGAATACGAACTTTCGATTCGTAAACTTCGGTGAATTATAGAAAGAAGAATGGATTATAGAAACTTGTCCTCGGAGGATCGCGTCGAGAACAGCTTCAACTGTCTGAGAGAAACGTAATTGTATAATCAAAAGTAGAATGATCTAAAAAAACAGTCGATTGTTTCAGGATCGAGTCGAGTGAATTTCATTCACGATCAACGAATACGAACTTTCGATTCGTAAACTTCGGTGAATTATAGAAAGAAGAATGGATTATAGAAACTTGTCCTCGGAGGATCGCGTCGAGAATAGTTTCAACTGTCTGAGAGAAATGTAATTGTATAGTCAAAAGCAGAATGATCTAAAAAACAACCGCAGGGAACCTGTCGCTAATGATCTTGCAGGCGATGCGTACCTTTGCAATTGTTAAATTTAGATAAGTAATATTTTTTAACCGTGTATATTCTGAAAAATTTATCAATAGGAATGTACAGGCTGTTCCCCATTTTTCCTTACACACTTCAGCAGTGTGTTCTACGAGTAAAACTAAGATTAAAATGTTATATAACAAAAAGTCCATAAATGCTTTGTTAAGAAGTTATAACAAATGTATGAACTGTGAAACTCGGTTCAGATTCAGAATATTAAAATAAGAAAAAAAATTTATAATAAAATAAAATCAATCTTTTGTAAGCATTCGATATCGTGAGTTTCTTTGCAAGTTACTGAACATAAACTTGAACAATAGTTCAAAATTTTATGACAAGAAGTCATCATCGAAGAAAGAATACTTTAGCATCCAAGGTAAATGATAGAAATTAAACTCTGATAAAGAAATGTTTAAGTTATCCATATAATTCTACGATAAAAATATTTTTTCGTGCCTCGATTAGCAGTTGCTCTCTTTAAACAAAATTTTAGTAAATTTGTTTGTTTAGTAAATAAAAAAACATCAAATTTCTGATTCATCGAATTTTTTGTTATGTACAATAATAGTTTAGTCTTATTTTTACTTGTAGAATACACTATGAAGCGTGTACGGAAAAATGCGAAACACCCTGTATAATGCAACGACTACGGTTTTAAATGATATTTATTAGAAACTCACAATTTGTTATCATGTAACTGAAAATCTAAACAAATCTAAACAAAAGTATTCGTACTTATACCGGTTCTGTTCATTTAAAATCATGATATTTACAAATTTGCAATGTCCACAACAGTTTCAAAGTTCACAGTATGCTCGACATTAGTACGTGATATTACATTAACATTTAATATTGTAAAATGAGTCGTAAAGACAGCGAAGCGTCCATAGCCGAAAGGAAATTAATTATTAGGTTAAGCATAACGAAGGAAAATCATATTGAAAAATTTCAAATTTAACGAATACAAACAAATCTACTGAAACTGTGATGAATAAATCACTTATAGAAGCTTTAAGGAAACTAAAACTCGGGAAGAGAGAGCTATTGAAAGTTTGGCGATACTTCCAACACTCGCCTGCAGAGGGCTACGCTTTCTCATAAGTACTCGACCGACCATTCAATATCCCGGCGTCTAAGGCAGTCTAAACACTCTCTTTAATTATAATTTAATTATAATTATGTTATACTTAGCATAAGTTAAACAAGTACGAATATTTTTTATAACATCAAATCAATTTGTAGAGATTTTATGGTGCTAGCGAAACGAAAAAAATGTTTATTTGATTAAAAACTTTTCAACATGAGGTATGATGAAAAAATATCGTACACAAAAGTTTTTTCTTTTCTGTAATCTGTAAATAACAGTATAACTGACCACTCTAACTAACAGATTCCAAATGGAACGACAAAAAAAGATTTGGAGACACGTGCTTTTAAAATCCGTAAAAGGGATTTCGAATCGTGTTTATTTTATAAAGGCTCTACAAAACCTCTCCTTTCACCTAAATACAAATTCTATTGAAAAATTGAACGTAACTACCCTTTCCGTCGAGATCAAAGCGGGCGTTGTGGATGAATCGATAGCCGATATCGTTCGTTTCTCACGC